>NW_026697836.1:0-256105 GCF_030435755.1 Ochotona princeps | reverse complement strand
TGGCTAGGACTGAAATGAACCTGGTAGAGCATCCCACACAAACGAATGCTCCACATGCGGGTTTCACATGCCACCAACTCCACATTCACAGGCAACGTCAGCGCCACAGCCGTTTTCAGATAGCCCTCAATGCAAAGGCTCTAGACGCAAATATTGGTGTGAGAGCTAATTCAATCAAGGAAACACTGCATGTTGGTGAAGGGCATATTGAAGAAGGATCAGCCGAGTGGTTCTTGTGGGAGAACAACTCCATTTGGCTCACTAACTTCACACACCATCAGGCTTCCAAGCAGCTCTCAAGGAAACTCAGTTTTCACACTCTATGTTTAGTGCCCTTTGTATGCATTATCTAGGAATGAACCTGGTAGAGCATCCCACACAAACGAATGTTCCACATGCGGGTTTCACATGCCACCAACTCCACATTCACAGGCAACTTCAGCGCCACAGCCGTTTTCAGATAGCCCTCAATGCAAAGGCTCTAGACGCAAATATTGGTGTGAGAGCTAATTCAATCAAGGAAACACTGCATGTTGGTGAAGGGCATATTGAAGAAGGATCAGCCGAGTGGTTCTTGTGGGAGAACAACTCCATTTGGCTCACTAACTTCACACACCATCAGGCTTCCAAGCAGCTCTCAAGGAAACTCAGTTTTCACACTCTATGCTTAGTGCCCTTTGTATGGCTAGGACTGAAATGAACCTGGTAGAGCATCCCACACAAACGAATGCTCCACATGCGGGTTTCACATGCCACCAACTCCACATTCACAGGCAACGTCAGCGCCACAGCCGTTTTCAGATAGCCCTCAATGCAAAGGCTCTAGACGCAAATATTGGTGTGAGAGCTAATTCAATCAAGGAAACACTGCATGTTGGTGAAGGGCATATTGAAGAAGGATCAGCCGAGTGGTTCTTGTGGGAGAACAACTCCATTTGGCTCACTAACTTCACACACCATCAGGCTTCCAAGCAGCTCTCAAGGAAACTCAGTTTTCACACTCTATGCTTAGTGCTCTTTGTATGGCTAGGACTGAAATGAACCTGGTAGAGCATCCCACAAAAACGAATGCTCCACATGCGGGTTTCACATGCCACCAACTCCACATTCACAGGCAACTTCAGCGCCACAGCCATTTTCAGATAGCCCTCAATGCAAAGGCTCTAGACGCAAATATTGGTGTGAGAGCTAATTCAATCAAGGAAACACTGCATGTTGGTGAAGGGCATATTGAAGAAGGATCAGCCGAGTGGTTCTTGTGGGAGAACAACTCCATTTGGCTCACTAACGTCACACACCATCAGGCTTCCAAGCAGCTCGCAAGGAAACTCAGTTTTCACACTCTATGTTTTGTGCCCTTTGTATGCATTATCTAGGAATGAACCTGGTAGAGCATCCCACACAAACGAATGTTCCACATGTGGGTTTCACATGCCACCAACTCCACATTCACAGGCAACTTCAGCGCCACAGCCGTTTTCAGATAGCCCTCAATGCAAAGGCTCTAGACGCAAATATTGGTGTGAGAGCTAATTCAATCAAGGAAACACTGCATGTTGGTGAAGGGCATATTGAAGAAGGATCAGCCGAGTGGTTCTTGTGGGAGAACAACTCCATTTGGCTCACTAACTTCACACACCATCAGGCTTCCAAGCAGCTCTCAAGGAAACTCAGTTTTCACACTCTATGGTTAGTGTCCTTTGTATGGCTAGGACTGAAATGAACCTGGTAGAGCATCCCACACAAACGAATGCTCCACATGCGGGTTTCACATGCCACCAACTCCACATTCACAGGCAACTTCAGCGCCACAGCCGTTTTCAGATAGCCCTCAATGCAAAGGCTCTAGACGCAAATATTGGTGTGAGAGCTAATTCAATCAAGGAAACACTGCATGTTGGTGAAGGGCATATTGAAGAAGGATCAGCCGAGTGGTTCTTGTGGGAGAACAACTCCATTTAGCTCACTAACGTCACACACCATCAGGCTTCCAAGCAGCTCTCAAGGAAACTCAGTTTTCACACTCTATGTTTAGTGCCCTTTGTATGCATTATCTAGGAATGAACCTGGTAGAGCATCCCACACAAACGAATGTTCCACATGCGGGTTTCACATGTCACCAACTCCACATTCACAGGCAACTTCAGCGCCACAGCCGTTTTCAGATAGCCCTCAATGCAAAGGCTCTAGACGCAAATATTGGTGTGAGAGCTAATTCAATCAAGGAAACACTGCATGTTGGTGAAGGGCATATTGAAGAAGGATCAGCCGAGTGGTTCTTGTGGGAGAACAACTCCATTTGGCTCACTAACTTCACACACCATCAGGCTTCCAAGCAGCTCTCAAGGAAACTCAGTTTTCACACTCTATGGTTAGTGCCCTTTGTATGGCTAGGACTGAAATGAACCTGGTAGAGCATCCCACACAAACGAATGCTCCACATGCGGGTTTCACATGCCACCAACTCCACATTCACAGGCAACTTCAGCGCCACAGCCGTTTTCAGATAGCCCTCAATGCAAAGGCTCTAGACGCAAATATTGGTGTGAGAGCTAATTCAATCAAGGAAACACTGCATGTTGGTGAAGGGCATATTGAAGAAGGATCAGCCGAGTGGTTCTTGTGGGAGAACAACTCCATTTGGCTCACTAACTTCACACACCATCAGGCTTCCAAGCAGCTCTCAAGGAAACTCAGTTTTCACACTCTATGTTTAGTGCCCTTTGTATGCATTATCTAGGAATGAACCTGGTAGAGCATCCCACACAAACGAATGTTCCACATGCGGGTTTCACATGCCACCAACTCCACATTCACAGGCAACTTCAGCGCCACAGCCGTTTTCAGATAGCCCTCAATGCAAAGGCTCTAGACGCAAATATTGGTGTGAGAGCTAATTCAATCAAGGAAACACTGCATGTTGGTGAAGGGCATATTGAAGAAGGATCAGCCGAGTGGTTCTTGTGGGAGAACAACTCCATTTGGCTCACTAACTTCACACACCATCAGGCTTCCAAGCAGCTCTCAAGGAAACTCAGTTTTCACACTCTATGCTTAGTGCCCTTTGTATGGCTAGGACTGAAATGAACCTGGTAGAGCATCCCACACAAACGAATGCTCCACATGCGGGTTTCACATGCCACCAACTCCACATTCACAGGCAACGTCAGCGCCACAGCCGTTTTCAGATAGCCCTCAATGCAAAGGCTCTAGACGCAAATATTGGTGTGAGAGCTAATTCAATCAAGGAAACACTGCATGTTGGTGAAGGGCATATTGAAGAAGGATCAGCCGAGTGGTTCTTGTGGGAGAACAACTCCATTTGGCTCACTAACTTCACACACCATCAGGCTTCCAAGCAGCTCTCAAGGAAACTCAGTTTTCACACTCTATGTTTAGTGCCCTTTGTATGCATTATCTAGGAATGAACCTGGTAGAGCATCCCACACAAACGAATGTTCCACATGCGGGTTTCACATGCCACCAACTCCACATTCACAGGCAACTTCAGCGCCACAGCCGTTTTCAGATAGCCCTCAATGCAAAGGCTCTAGACGCAAATATTGGTGTGAGAGCTAATTCAATCAAGGAAACACTGCATGTTGGTGAAGGGCATATTGAAGAAGGATCAGCCGAGTGGTTCTTGTGGGAGAACAACTCCATTTGGCTCACTAACTTCACACACCATCAGGCTTCCAAGCAGCTCTCAAGGAAACTCAGTTTTCACACTCTATGCTTAGTGCCCTTTGTATGGCTAGGACTGAAATGAACCTGGTAGAGCATCCCACACAAACGAATGCTCCACATGCGGGTTTCACATGCCACCAACTCCACATTCACAGGCAACGTCAGCGCCACAGCCGTTTTCAGATAGCCCTCAATGCAAAGGCTCTAGACGCAAATATTGGTGTGAGAGCTAATTCAATCAAGGAAACACTGCATGTTGGTGAAGGGCATATTGAAGAAGGATCAGCCGAGTGGTTCTTGTGGGAGAACAACTCCATTTGGCTCACTAACTTCACACACCATCAGGCTTCCAAGCAGCTCTCAAGGAAACTCAGTTTTCACACTCTATGCTTAGTGCCCTTTGTATGCATTATCTAGGAATGAACCTGGTAGAGCATCCCACACAAACGAATGTTCCACATGCGGGTTTCACATGCCACCAACTCCACATTCACAGGCAACTTCACCGCCACAGCCGTTTTCAGATAGCCCTCAATGCAAAGGCTCTAGACGCAAATATTGGTGTGAGAGCTAATTCAATCAAGGAAACACTGCATGTTGGTGAAGGGCATATTGAAGAAGGATCAGCCGAGTGGTTCTTGTGGGAGAACAACTCCATTTGGCTCACTAACTTCACACACCATCAGGCTTCCAAGCAGCTCTCAAGGAAACTCAGTTTTCACAC
The DNA here is from genome assembly GCF_030435755.1 of Ochotona princeps. NCBI lineage: Eukaryota > Metazoa > Chordata > Mammalia > Lagomorpha > Ochotonidae > Ochotona > Ochotona princeps. Next base: position 251,694 of record NW_026697836.1, on the reverse strand, counting down.
TCTATGCTTAGTGCCCTTTGTATGCATTATCTAGGAATGAACCTGGTAGAGCATCCCACACAAACGAATGTTCCACATGCGGGTTTCACATGCCACCAACTCCACATTCACAGGCAACTTCACCGCCACAGCCGTTTTCAGATAGCCCTCAATGCAAAGGCTCTAGACGCAAATATTGGTGTGAGAGCTAATTCAATCAAGGAAACACTGCATGTTGGTGAAGGGCATATTGAAGAAGGATCAGCCGAGTGGTTCTTGTGGGAGAACAACTCCATTTGGCTCACTAACTTCACACACCATCAGGCTTCCAAGCAGCTCTCAAGGAAACTCAGTTTTCACACTCTATGCTTAGTGCCCTTTGTATGCATTATCTAGGAATGAACCTGGTAGAGCATCCCACACAAACGAATGTTCCACATGCGGGTTTCACATGCCACCAACTCCACATTCACAGGCAACTTCACCGCCACAGCCGTTTTCAGATAGCCCTCAATGCAAAGGCTCTAGACGCAAATATTGGTGTGAGAGCTAATTCAATCAAGGAAACACTGCATGTTGGTGAAGGGCATATTGAAGAAGGATCAGCCGAGTGGTTCTTGTGGGAGAACAACTCCATTTGGCTCACTAACTTCACACACCATCAGGCTTCCAAGCAGCTCTCAAGGAAACTCAGTTTTCACACTCTATGCTTAGTGCCCTTTGTATGCATTATCTAGGAATGAACCTGGTAGAGCATCCCACACAAACGAATGTTCCACATGCGGGTTTCACATGCCACCAACTCCACATTCACAGGCAACTTCACCGCCACAGCCGTTTTCAGATAGCCCTCAATGCAAAGGCTCTAGACGCAAATATTGGTGTGAGAGCTAATTCAATCAAGGAAACACTGCATGTTGGTGAAGGGCATATTGAAGAAGGATCAGCCGAGTGGTTCTTGTGGGAGAACAACTCCATTTGGCTCACTAACTTCACACACCATCAGGCTTCCAAGCAGCTCTCAAGGAAACTCAGTTTTCACACTCTATGCTTAGTGCCCTTTGAGTGCATTATCTAGGAATGAACCTGGTAGAGCATGCCATACTTACGAATGCTCCACTGGCGGGTTTCACATGCCACCAACTCCACATTCACAGGCAACTTCACCGCCACAGCCGTTTTCAGATAGCCCTCAATGCAAAGGCTCTAGACGCAAATATTGGTGTGAGAGCTAATTCAATCAAGGAAACACTGCATGTTGGTGAAGGGCATATTGAAGAAGGATCAGCCGAGTGGTTCTTGTGGGAGAACAACTCCATTTGGCTCACTAACTTCACACACCATCAGGCTTCCAAGCAGCTCTCAAGGAAACTCAGTTTTCACACTCCATGCTTAGTGCCCTTTGTATGGCTAGGACTGAAATGAACCTGGTAGAGCATCCCACACAAACGAATGCTCCACATGCGGGTTTCACATGCCACCAACTCCACATTCACAGGCAACTTCAGCGCCACAGCCCTTTTCAGATAGCCCTCAATGCAAAGGCTCTAGACACAAATATTGGTGTGAGAGCTAATTCAATCAAGGAAACACGGCATGTTGGTGAAGGGCATATTGAAGAAGGATCAGCCGAGTGGTTCTTGTGGGAGAACAACTCCATTTGGCTCACTAACTTCACACACCATCAGGCTTCCAAGCAGCTCTCAAGGAAACTCAGTTTTCACACTCTATGCTTAGTGCCCTTTGTATGGCTAGGACTGAAATGAACCTGGTAGAGCATCCCACACAAACGAATGCTCCACATGCGGGTTTCACATGCCACCAACTCCACATTCACAGGCAACTTCAGCGCCACAGCCGTTTTCAGATAGCCCTCAATGCAAAGGCTCTAGACGCAAATATTGGTGTGAGAGATAATTCAATCAAGGAAACACTGCATGTTGGTGAAGGGCATATTGAAGAAGGATCAGCCGAGTGGTTCTTGTGGGAGAACAACTCCATTTGGCTCACTAACTTCACACACCATCAGGCTTCCAAGCAGCTCTCAAGGAAACTCAGTTTTCACACTCCATGTTTAGTGCCCTTTGAATGCATTATCTAGGAATGAACCTCGTCAGCATCCCACACAAACGAATGTTCCACATGCGGGTTTCACATGCCACCAACTCCACATTCACAGGCAACTTCAGCGCCACAGCCGTTTTCAGATAGCCCTCAATGCAAAGGCTCTAGACGCAAATATTGGTGTGAGAGCTAATTCAATCAAGGAAACACTGCATGTTGGTGAAGGGCATATTGAAGAAGGATCAGTCGAGTGGTTCTTGTGGGAGAACAACTCCATTTGGCTCACTAACTTCACACACCATCAGGCTTCCAAGCAGCTCTCAAGGAAACTCAGTTTTCACACTCTATGCTTAGTGCTCTTTGAGTGCATTATCTAGGAATGAACCTGGTAGAGCATCCCACACAAACGAATGCTCCACATGCGGGTTTCACATGCCACCAACTCCACATTCACAGGCAACTTCACCGCCACAGCCGTTTTCAGATAGCCCTCAATGCAAAGGCTCTAGACGCAAATATTGGTGTGAGAGCTAATTCAATCAAGGAAACACTGCATGTTGGTGAAGGGCATATTGAAGAAGGATCAGCCGAGTGGTTCTTGTGGGAGAACAACTCCATTTAGCTCACTAACGTCACACACCATCAGGCTTCCAAGCAGCTCTCAAGGAAACTCAGTTTTCACACTCTATGTTTAGTGCCCTTTGTATGCATTATCTAGGAATGAACCTGGTAGAGCATCCCACACAAACGAATGTTCCACATGCGGGTTTCACATGTCACCAACTCCACATTCACAGGCAACTTCAGCGCCACAGCCGTTTTCAGATAGCCCTCAATGCAAAGGCTCTAGACACAAATATTGGTGTGAGAGCTAATTCAATCAAGGAAACACTGCATGTTGGTGAAGGGCATATTGAAGAAGGATCAGCCGAGTGGTTCTTGTGGGAGAACAACTCCATTTGGCTCACTAACTTCACACACCATCAGGCTTCCAAGCAGCTCTCAAGGAAACTCAGTTTTCACACTCTATGCTTAGTGCCCTTTGAGTGCATTATCTAGGAAAGAACCTGGTAGAGCATCCCACACAAACGAATGCTCCACATGCGGGTTTCACATGCCACCAACTCCACATTCACAGGCAACGTCAGCGCCACAGCCGTTTTCAGATAGCCCTCAATGCAAAGGCTCTAGACGCAAATATTGGTGTGAGAGCTAATTCAATCAAGGAAACACTGCATGTTGGTGAAGGGCATATTGAAGAAGGATCAGCCGAGTGGTTCTTGTGGGAGAACAACTCCATTTGGCTCACTAACTTCACACACCATCAGGCTTCCAAGCAGCTCTCAAGGAAACTCAGTTTTCACACTCTATGTTTAGTGCCCTTTGAGTGCATTATCTAGGAATGAACCTGGTAGAGCATGCCATACTTACGAATGCTCCACTGGCGGGTTTCACATGCCACCAACTCCACATTCACAGGCAACTTCACCGCCACAGCCGTTTTCAGATAGCCCTCAATGCAAAGGCTCTAGACGCAAATATTGGTGTGAGAGCTAATTCAATCAAGGAAACACTGCATGTTGGTGAAGGGCATATTGAAGAAGGATCAGCCGAGTGGTTCTTGTGGGAGAACAACTCCATTTGGCTCACTAACTTCACACACCATCAGGCTTCCAAGCAGCTCTCAAGGAAACTCAGTTTTCACACTCCATGCTTAGTGCCCTTTGTATGGCTAGGACTGAAATGAACCTGGTAGAGCATCCCACACAAACGAATGCTCCACATGCGGGTTTCACATGCCACCAACTCCACATTCACAGGCAACTTCAGCGCCACAGCCCTTTTCAGATAGCCCTCAATGCAAAGGCTCTAGACACAAATATTGGTGTGAGAGCTAATTCAATCAAGGAAACACGGCATGTTGGTGAAGGGCATATTGAAGAAGGATCAGCCGAGTGGTTCTTGTGGGAGAACAACTCCATTTGGCTCACTAACTTCACACACCATCAGGCTTCCAAGCAGCTCTCAAGGAAACTCAGTTTTCACACTCTATGCTTAGTGCCCTTTGTATGGCTAGGACTGAAATGAACCTGGTAGAGCATCCCACACAAACGAATGCTCCACATGCGGGTTTCACATGCCACCAACTCCACATTCACAGGCAACTTCAGCGCCACAGCCGTTTTCAGATAGCCCTCAATGCAAAGGCTCTAGACGCAAATATTGGTGTGAGAGATAATTCAATCAAGGAAACACTGCATGTTGGTGAAGGGCATATTGAAGAAGGATCAGCCGAGTGGTTCTTGTGGGAGAACAACTCCATTTGGCTCACTAACTTCACACACCATCAGGCTTCCAAGCAGCTCTCAAGGAAACTCAGTTTTCACACTCCATGTTTAGTGCCCTTGGAATGCATTATCTAGGAATGAACCTCGTCAGCATCCCACACAAACGAATGTTCCACATGCGGGTTTCACATGCCACCAACTCCACATTCACAGGCAACTTCAGCGCCACAGCCGTTTTCAGATAGCCCTCAATGCAAAGGCTCTAGACGCAAATATTGGTGTGAGAGCTAATTCAATCAAGGAAACACTGCATGTTGGTGAAGGGCATATTGAAGAAGGATCAGTCGAGTGGTTCTTGTGGGAGAACAACTCCATTTGGCTCACTAACTTCACACACCATCAGGCTTCCAAGCAGCTCTCAAGGAAACTCAGTTTTCACACTCTATGCTTAGTGCTCTTTGAGTGCATTATCTAGGAATGAACCTGGTAGAGCATCCCACACAAACGAATGCTCCACATGCGGGTTTCACATGCCACCAACTCCACATTCACAGGCAACTTCAGCGCCACAGCCGTTTTCAGATAGCCCTCAATGCAAAGGCTCTAGACGCAAATATTGGTGTGAGAGCTAATTCAATCAAGGAAACACTGCATGTTGGTGAAGGGCATATTGAAGAAGGATCAGCCGAGTGGTTCTTGTGGGAGAACAACTCCATTTAGCTCACTAACGTCACACACCATCAGGCTTCCAAGCAGCTCTCAAGGAAACTCAGTTTTCACACTCTATGTTTAGTGCCCTTTGTATGCATTATCTAGGAATGAACCTGGTAGAGCATCCCACACAAACGAATGTTCCACATGCGGGTTTCACATGTCACCAACTCCACATTCACAGGCAACTTCAGCGCCACAGCCGTTTTCAGATAGCCCTCAATGCAAAGGCTCTAGACACAAATATTGGTGTGAGAGCTAATTCAATCAAGGAAACACTGCATGTTGGTGAAGGGCATATTGAAGAAGGATCAGCCGAGTGGTTCTTGTGGGAGAACAACTCCATTTGGCTCACTAACTTCACACACCATCAGGCTTCCAAGCAGCTCTCAAGGAAACTCAGTTTTCACACTCTATGCTTAGTGCCCTTTGTAGTGCATTATCTAGGAAAGAACCTGGTAGAGCATCCACACAAACGAATGCTCCACATGCGGGTTTCACATGCCACCAACTCCACATTCACAGGCAACGTCAGCGCCACAGCCGTTTTCAGATAGCCCTCAATGCAAAGGCTCTAGACGCAAATATTGGTGTGAGAGCTAATTCAATCAAGGAAACACTGCATGTTGGTGAAGGGCATATTGAAGAAGGATCAGCCGAGTGGTTCTTGTGGGAGAACAACTCCATTTGGCTCACTAACTTCACACACCATCAGGCTTCCAAGCAGCTCTCAAGGAAACTCAGTTTTCACACTCTATGTTTAGTGCCCTTTGTATGCATTATCTAGGAATGAACCTGGTAGAGCATCCCACACAAACGAATGTTCCACATGCGGGTTTCACATGCCACCAACTCCACATTCACAGGCAACTTCAGCGCCACAGCCGTTTTCAGATAGCCCTCAATGCAAAGGCTCTAGACGCAAATATTGGTGTGAGAGCTAATTCAATCAAGGAAACACTGCATGTTGGTGAAGGGCATATTGAAGAAGGATCAGTCGAGTGCTTCTTGTGGGAGAACAACTCCATTTGGCTCACTAACTTCACACACCATCAGGCTTCCAAGCAGCTCTCAAGGAAACTCAGTTTTCACACTCTATGCTTAGTGCCCTTTGTATGGCTAGGACTGAAATGAACCTGGTAGAGCATCCCACACAAACGAATGCTCCACATGCGGGTTTCACATGCCACCAACTCCACATTCACAGGCAACGTCAGCGCCACAGCCGTTTTCAGATAGCCCTCAATGCAAAGGCTCTAGACGCCAATATTGGTGTGAGAGCTAATTCAATCAAGGAAACACTGCATGTTGGTGAAGGGCATATTGAAGAAGGATCAGCCGAGTGGTTCTTGTGGGAGAACAACTCCATTTGGCTCACTAACTTCACACACCATCAGGCTTCCAAGCAGCTCTCAAGGAAACTCAGTTTTCACACTCTATGCTTAGTGCTCTTTGTATGGCTAGGACTGAAATGAACCTGGTAGAGCATCCCACACAAACGAATGCTCCACATGCGGGTTTCACATGCCACCAACTCCACATTCACAGGCAACTTCAGCGCCACAGCCGTTTTCAGATAGCCCTCAATGCAAAGGCTCTAGACGCAAATATTGGTGTGAGAGCTAATTCAATCAAGGAAACACTGCATGTTGGTGAAGGGCATATTGAAGAAGGATCAGCCGAGTGGTTCTTGTGGGAGAACAACTCCATTTGGCTCACTAACTTCACACACCATCAGGCTTCCAAGCAGCTCTCAAGGAAACTCAGTTTTCACACTCCATGTTTAGTGCCCTTTGAATGCATTATCTAGGAATGAACCTCGTCAGCATCCCACACAAACGAATGTTCCACATGAGGGTTTCACATGCCACCAACTCCACATTCACAGGCAACTTCAGCGCCACAGCCGTTTTCAGATAGCCCCCAATGCAAAGGCTCTAGACGCAAATATTGGTGTGAGAGCTAATTCAATCAAGGAAACACTGCATGTTGGTGAAGGGCATATTGAAGAAGGATCAGCCGAGTGGTTCTTGTGGGAGAACAACTCCATTTGGCTCACTAACTTCACACACCATCAGGCTTCCAAGCAGCTCTCAAGGAAACTCAGTTTTCACACTCTATGCTTAGTGCCCTTTGAGTGCATTATCTAGGAATGAACCTGGTAGAGCATCCCACACAAACGAATGCTCCACATGCGGGTTTCACATGCCACCAACTCCACATTCACAGGCAACTTCAGCGCCACAGCCCTTTTCAGATAGCCCTCAATGCAAAGGCTCTAGACGCAAATATTGGTGTGAGAGCTAATTCAATCAAGGAAACACTGCATGTTGGTGAAGGGCATATTGAAGAAGAATCAGCCGAGTGGTTCTTGTGGGAGAACAACTCCATTTGGCTCACTAACTTCACACACCATCAGGCTTCCAAGCAGCTCTCAAGGAAACTCAGTTTTCACACTCTATGCTTAGTGCCCTTTGAGTGCATTATCTAGGAATTAACCTGGTAGAGCATCCCACACAAACGAATGCTCCACATGCGGGTTTCACATGCCACCAACTCCACATTCACAGGCAACTTCAGCGCCACAGCCGTTTTCAGATAGCCCTCAATGCAAAGGCTCTAGACACAAATATTGGTGTGAGAGCTAATTCAATCAAGGAAACACTGCATGTTGGTGAAGGGCATATTGAAGAAGGATCAGCCGAGTGGTTCTTGTGGGAGAACAACTCCATTTGGCTCACTAACTTCACACACCATCAGGCTTCCAAGCAGCTCTCAAGGAAACTCAGTTTTCACACTCCATGCTTAGTGCCGTTTGTATGGCTAGGACTGAAATGAACCTGGTAGAGCATCCCACACAAACGAATGCTCCACATGCGGGTTTCACATGCCACCAACTCCACATTCACAGGCAACTTCAGCGCCACAGCCGTTTTCAGATAGCCCTCAATGCAAAGGCTCTAGACGCAAATATTGGTGTGAGAGCTAATTCAATCAAGGAAACACTGCATGTTGGTGAAGGGCATATTGAAGAAGGATCAGCCGAGTGGTTCTTGTGGGAGAACAACTCCATTTGGCTCACTAACTTCACACACCATCAGGCTTCCAAGCAGCTCTCAAGGAAACTCAGTTTTCACACTCTATGCTTAGTGCCCTTTGTATGGCTAGGACTGAAATGAACCTGGTAGAGCATCCCACACAAACGAATGTTCCACATGCGGGTTTCACATGCCACCAACTCCACATTCACAGGCAACTTCACCGCCACAGCCGTTTTCAGATAGCCCTCAATGCAAAGGCTCTAGACGCAAATATTGGTGTGAGAGCTAATTCAATCAAGGAAACACTGCATGTTGGTGAAGGGCATATTGAAGAAGGATCAGCCGAGTGGTTCTTGTGGGAGAACAACTCCATTTGGCTCACTAACTTCACACACCATCAGGCTTCCAAGCAGCTCTCAAGGAAACTCAGTTTTCACACTCCATGTTTAGTGCCCTTTGAATGCATTATCTAGGAATGAACCTCGTCAGCATCCCACACAAACGAATGTTCCACATGAGGGTTTCACATGCCACCAACTCCACATTCACAGGCAACTTCAGCGCCACAGCCGTTTTCAGATAGCCCTCAATGCAAAGGCTCTAGACGCAAATATTGGTGTGAGAGCTAATTCAATCAAGGAAACACTGCATGTTGGTGAAGGGCATATTGAAGAAGGATCAGCCGAGTGGTTCTTGTGGGAGAACAACTCCATTTGGCTCACTAACTTCACACACCATCAGGCTTCCAAGCAGCTCTCAAGGAAACTCAGTTTTCACACTCTATGCTTAGTGCCCTTTGAGTGCATTATCTAGGAATGAACCTGGTAGAGCATCCCACACAAACGAATGCTCCACATGCGGGTTTCACATGCCACCAACTCCACATTCACAGGCAACTTCAGCGCCACAGCCCTTTTCAGATAGCCCTCAATGCAAAGGCTCTAGACGCAAATATTGGTGTGAGAGCTAATTCAATCAAGGAAACACTGCATGTTGGTGAAGGGCATATTGAAGAAGAATCAGCCGAGTGGTTCTTGTGGGAGAACAACTCCATTTGGCTCACTAACTTCACACACCATCAGGCTTCCAAGCAGCTCTCAAGGAAACTCAGTTTTCACACTCTATGCTTAGTGCCCTTTGAGTGCATTATCTAGGAATTAACCTGGTAGAGCATCCCACACAAACGAATGCTCCACATGCGGGTTTCACATGCCACCAACTCCACATTCACAGGCAACTTCAGCGCCACAGCCGTTTTCAGATAGCCCTCAATGCAAAGGCTCTAGACACAAATATTGGTGTGAGAGCTAATTCAATCAAGGAAACACTGCATGTTGGTGAAGGGCATATTGAAGAAGGATCAGCCGAGTGGTTCTTGTGGGAGAACAACTCCATTTGGCTCACTAACTTCACACACCATCAGGCTTCCAAGCAGCTCTCAAGGAAACTCAGTTTTCACACTCCATGCTTAGTGCCGTTTGTATGGCTAGGACTGAAATGAACCTGGTAGAGCATCCCACACAAACGAATGCTCCACATGCGGGTTTCACATGCCACCAACTCCACATTCACAGGCAACTTCAGCGCCACAGCCGTTTTCAGATAGCCCTCAATGCAAAGGCTCTAGACGCAAATATTGGTGTGAGAGCTAATTCAATCAAGGAAACACTGCATGTTGGTGAAGGGCATATTGAAGAAGAATCAGCCGAGTGGTTCTTGTGGGAGAACAACTCCATTTGGCTCACTAACTTCACACACCATCAGGCTTCCAAGCAGCTCTCAAGGAAACTCAGTTTTCACACTCTATGCTTAGTGCCCTTTGAGTGCATTATCTAGGAATTAACCTGGTAGAGCATCCCACACAAACGAATGCTCCACATGCGGGTTTCACATGCCACCAACTCCACATTCACAGGCAACTTCAGCGCCACAGCCGTTTTCAGATAGCCCTCAACGCAAAGGCTCTAGACGCAAATATTGGTGTGAGAGCTAATTCAATCAAGGAAACACTGCATGTTGGTGAAGGGCATATTGAAGAAGGATCAGCCGAGTGGTTCTTGTGGGAGAACAACTCCATTTGGCTCACTAACTTCACACACCATCAGGCTTCCAAGCAGCTCTCAAGGAAACTCAGTTTTCACACTCTTTGCTTAGTGCCCTTTGAGTGCATTATCTAGGAATGAACCTGGTAGAGCATCCCACACAAACGAATGCTCCACATGCGGGTTTCACATGCCACCAACTCCACATTCACAGGCAACTTCAGCGCCACAGCCCTTTTCAGATAGCCCTCAATGCAAAGGCTCTAGACGCAAATATTGGTGTGAGAGCTAATTCAATCAAGGAAACACTGCATGTTGGTGAAGGGCATATTGAAGAAGGATCAGCCGAGTGGTTCTTGTGGGAGAACAACTCCATTTGGCTCACTAACTTCACACACCATCAGGCTTCCAAGCAGCTCTCAAGGAAACTCAGTTTTCACACTCTATGCTTAGTGCCCTTTGTATGGCTAGGACTGAAATGAACCTGGTAGAGCATCCCGCACAAACGAATGCTCCACATGCGGGTTTCACATGCCACCAACTCCACATTCACAGGCAACTTCAGCGCCACAGCCGTTTTCAGATAGCCCTCAATGCAAAGGCTCTAGACGCATATATTGGTGTGAGAGCTAATTCAATCAAGGAAACACTGCATGTTGGTGAAGGGCATATTGAAGAAGGATCAGCCGAGTGGTTCTTGTGGGAGAACAACTCCATTTGGCTCACTAACTTCACACACCATCAGGCTTCCAAGCAGCTCTCAAGGAAACTCAGTTTTCACACTCTATGCTTAGTGCCCTTTGTATGGCTAGGACTGAAATGAACCTGGTAGAGCATCCCGCACAAACGAATGCTCCACATGCGGGTTTCACATGCCACCAACTCCACATTCACAGGCAACTTCAGCGCCACAGCCCTTTTCAGATAGCCCTCAATGCAAAGGCTCTAGACGCAAATATTGGTGTGAGAGCTAATTCAATCAAGGAAACACTGCATGTTGATGAAGGGCATATTGAAGAAGGATCAGCCGAGTGGTTCTTGTGGGAGAACAACTCCATTTGGCTCACTAACTTCACACACCATCAGGCTTCCAAGCAGCTCTCAAGGAAACTCAGTTTTCACACTCTATGCTTAGTGCCCTTTGAGTGCATTATCTAGGAATGAACCTGGTAGAGCATCCCACACAAACGAATGCTCCACATGCGGGTTTCACATGCCACCAACTCCACATTCACAGGCAACTTCAGCGCCACAGCCCTTTTCAGATAGCCCTCAATGCAAAGGCTCTAGACGCAAATATTGGTGTGAGAGCTAATTCAATCAAGGAAACACTGCATGTTGGTGAAGGGCATATTGAAGAAGGATCAGCCGAGTGGTTCTTGTGGGAGAACAACTCCATTTGGCTCACTAACTTCACACACCATCAGGCTTCCAAGCAGCTCTCAAGGAAACTCAGTTTTCACACTCTATGCTTAGTGCCCTTTGAGTGCATTATCTAGGAATGAACCTGGTAGAGCATCCCACACAAACGAATGCTCCACATGCGGGTTTCACATGCCACCAACTCCACATTCACAGGCAACTTCAGCGCCACAGCCGTTTTCAGATAGCCCTCAATGCAAAGGCTCTAGACGCAAATATTGGTGTGAGAGCTAATTCAATCAAGGAAACACTGCATGTTGGTGAAGGGCATATTGAAGAAGGATCAGCCGAGTGGTTCTTGTGGGAGAACAACTCCATTTGGCTCACTAACTTCACACACCATCAGGCTTCCAAGCAGCTCTCAAGGAAACTCAGTTTTCACACTCTATGCTTAGTGCCCTTTGAGTGCATTATCTAGGAATGAACCTGGTAGAGCAAGCCATACTTACGAATGCTCCACTGGCGGGTTTCACATGCCACCAACTCCACATTCACAGGCAACTTCAGCGCCACAGCCGTTTTCAGATAGCCCTCAATGCAAAGGCTCTAGACGCAAATATTGGTGTGAGAGCTAATTCAATCAAGGAAACACTGCATGTTGGTGAAGGGCATATTGAAGAAGGATCAGCCGAGTGGTTCTTGTGGGAGAACAACTCCATTTGGCTCACTAACTTCACACACCATCAGGCTTCCAAGCAGCTCTCAAGGAAACTCAGTTTTCACACTCTATGCTTAGTGCCCTTTGTATGGCTAGGACTGAAATGAACCTGGTAGAGCATCCCACACAAACGAATGCTCCACATGCGGGTTTCACATGCCACCAACTCCACATTCACAGGCAACTTCAGCGCCACAGCCGTTTTCAGATAGCCCTCAATGCAAAGGCTCTAGACGCAAATATTGGTGTGAGAGCTAATTCAATCAAGGAAACACTGCATGTTGGTGAAGGGCATATTGAAGAAGGATCAGCCGAGTGGTTCTTGTGGGAGAACAACTCCATTTGGCTCACTAACTTCACACACCATCAGGCTTCCAAGCAGCTCTCAAGGAAACTCAGTTTTCACACTCTATGCTTAGTGCCCTTTGTATGCATTATCTAGGAATGAACCTGGTAGAGCATCCCACACAAACGAATGTTCCACATGCGGGTTTCACATGCCACCAACTCCACATTCACAGGCAACTTCAGCGCCACAGCCGTTTTCAGATAGCCCTCAATGCAAAGGCTCTAGACGCAAATATTGGTGTGAGAGCTAATTCAATCAAGGAAACACTGCATGTTGGTGAAGGGCATATTGAAGAAGGATCAGCCGAGTGGTTCTTGTGGGAGAACAACTCCATTTGGCTCACTAACTTCACACACCATCAGGCTTCCAAGCAGCTCTCAAGGAAACTCAGTTTTCACACTCTATGCTTAGTGCCCTTTGTATGGCTAGGACTGAAATGAACCTGGTAGAGCATCCCACACAAACGAATGTTCCACATGCGGGTTTCACATGCCACCAACTCCACATTCACAAGCAACTTCACCGCCACGGCCGTTTTCAGATAGCCCTCAATGCAAAGGCTCTAGACGCAAATATTGGTGTGAGAGCTAATTCAATCAAGGAAACACTGCATGTTGGTGAAGGGCATATTGAAGAAGGATCAGCCGAGTGGTTCTTGTGGGAGAACAACTCCATTTGGCTCACTAACTTCACACACCATCAGGCTTCCAAGCAGCTCTCAAGGAAACTCAGTTTTCACACTCCATGTTTAGTGCCCTTTGAATGCATTATCTAGGAATGAACCTCGTCAGCATCCCACACAAACGAATGTTCCACATGAGGGTTTCACATGCCACCAACTCCACATTCACAGGCAACTTCAGCGCCACAGCCGTTTTCAGATAGCCCTCAATGCAAAGGCTCTAGACGCAAATATTGGTGTGAGAGCTAATTCAATCAAGGAAACACTGCATGTTGGTGAAGGGCATATTGAAGAAGGATCAGCCGAGTGGTTCTTGTGGGAGAACAACTCCATTTGGCTCACTAACTTCACACACCATCAGGCTTCCAAGCAGCTCTCAAGGAAACTCAGTTTTCACACTCTATGCTTAGTGCCCTTTGAGTGCATTATCTAGGAATGAACCTGGTAGAGCATCCCACACAAACGAATGCTCCACATGCGGGTTTCACATGCCACCAACTCCACATTCACAGGCAACTTCAGCGCCACAGCCGTTTTCAGATAGCCCTCAATGCAAAGGCTCTAGACGCAAATATTGGTGTGAGAGCTAATTCAATCAAGGAAACACTGCATGTTGGTGAAGGGCATATTGAAGAAGAATCAGCCGAGTGGTTCTTGTGGGAGAACAACTCCATTTGGCTCACTAACTTCACACACCATCAGGCTTCCAAGCAGCTCTCAAGGAAACTCAGTTTTCACACTCTATGCTTAGTGCCCTTTGAGTGCATTATCTAGGAATTAACCTGGTAGAGCATCCCACACAAACGAATGCTCCACATGCGGGTTTCACATGCCACCAACTCCACATTCACAGGCAACTTCAGCGCCACAGCCGTTTTCAGATAGCCCTCAATGTAAAGGCTCTAGACACAAATATTGGTGTGAGAGCTAATTCAATCAAGGAAACACTGCATGTTGGTGAAGGGCATATTGAAGAAGGATCAGCCGAGTGGTTCTTGTGGGAGAACAACTCCATTTGGCTCACTAACTTCACACACCATCAGGCTTCCAAGCAGCTCTCAAGGAAACTCAGTTTTCACAGTCCATGCTTAGTGCCGTTTGTATGGCTAGGACTGAAATGAACCTGGTAGAGCATCCCACACAAACGAATGCTCCACATGCGGGTTTCACATGCCACCAACTCCACATTCACAGGCAACTTCAGCGCCACAGCCGTTTTCAGATAGCCCTCAATGCAAAGGCTCTAGACGCAAATATTGGTGTGAGAGCTAATTCAATCAAGGAAACACTGCATGTTGGTGAAGGGCATATTGAAGAAGGATCAGCCGAGTGGTTCTTGTGGGAGAACAACTCCATTTGGCTCACTAACTTCACACACCATCAGGCTTCCAAGCAGCTCTCAAGGAAACTCAGTTTTCACACTCTATGCTTAGTGCCCTTTGAGTGCATTATCTAGGAATGAACCTGGTAGAGCAAGCCATACTTACGAATGCTCCACTGGCGGGTTTCACATGCCACCAACTCCACATTCACAGGCAACTTCAGCGCCACAGCCGTTTTCAGATAGCCCTCAATGCAAAGGCTCTAGACGCAAATATTGGTGTGAGAGCTAATTCAATCAAGGAAACACTGCATGTTGGTGAAGGGCATATTGAAGAAGGATCAGCCGAGTGGTTCTTGTGGGAGAACAACTCCATTTGGCTCACTAACTTCACACACCATCAGGCTTCCAAGCAGCTCTCAAGGAAACTCAGTTTTCACACTCTATGCTTAGTGCCCTTTGTATGGCTAGGACTGAAATGAACCTGGTAGAGCATCCCACACAAACGAATGCTCCACATGCGGGTTTCACATGCCACCAACTCCACATTCACAGGCAACTTCAGCGCCACAGCCGTTTTCAGATAGCCCTCAATGCAAAGGCTCTAGACGCAAATATTGGTGTGAGAGCTAATTCAATCAAGGAAACACTGCATGTTGGTGAAGGGCATATTGAAGAAGGATCAGCCGAGTGGTTCTTGTGGGAGAACAACTCCATTTGGCTCACTAACTTCACACACCATCAGGCTTCCAAGCAGCTCTCAAGGAAACTCAGTTTTCACACTCTATGCTTAGTGCCCTTTGTATGCATTATCTAGGAATGAACCTGGTAGAGCATCCCACACAAACGAATGTTCCACATGCGGGTTTCACATGCCACCAACTCCACATTCACAGGCAACTTCAGCGCCACAGCCGTTTTCAGATAGCCCTCAATGCAAAGGCTCTAGACGCAAATATTGGTGTGAGAGCTAATTCAATCAAGGAAACACTGCATGTTGGTGAAGGGCATATTGAAGAAGGATCAGCCGAGTGGTTCTTGTGGGAGAACAACTCCATTTGGCTCACTAACTTCACACACCATCAGGCTTCCAAGCAGCTCTCAAGGAAACTCAGTTTTCACACTCTATGCTTAGTGCCCTTTGTATGGCTAGGACTGAAATGAACCTGGTAGAGCATCCCACACAAACGAATGTTCCACATGCGGGTTTCACATGCCACCAACTCCACATTCACAGGCAACTTCACCGCCACGGCCGTTTTCAGATAGCCCTCAATGCAAAGGCTCTAGACGCAAATATTGGTGTGAGAGCTAATTCAATCAAGGAAACACTGCATGTTGGTGAAGGGCATATTGAAGAAGGATCAGCCGAGTGGTTCTTGTGGGAGAACAACTCCATTTGGCTCACTAACTTCACACACCATCAGGCTTCCAAGCAGCTCTCAAGGAAACTCAGTTTTCACACTCCATGTTTAGTGCCCTTTGAATGCATTATCTAGGAATGAACCTCGTCAGCATCCCACACAAACGAATGTTCCACATGAGGGTTTCACATGCCACCAACTCCACATTCACAGGCAACTTCAGCGCCACAGCCGTTTTCAGATAGCCCTCAATGCAAAGGCTCTAGACGCAAATATTGGTGTGAGAGCTAATTCAATCAAGGAAACACTGCATGTTGGTGAAGGGCATATTGAAGAAGGATCAGCCGAGTGGTTCTTGTGGGAGAACAACTCCATTTGGCTCACTAACTTCACACACCATCAGGCTTCCAAGCAGCTCTCAAGGAAACTCAGTTTTCACACTCTATGCTTAGTGCCCTTTGAGTGCATTATCTAGGAATGAACCTGGTAGAGCATCCCACACAAACGAATGCTCCACATGCGGGTTTCACATGCCACCAACTCCACATTCACAGGCAACTTCAGCGCCACAGCCGTTTTCAGATAGCCCTCAATGCAAAGGCTCTAGACGCAAATATTGGTGTGAGAGCTAATTCAATCAAGGAAACACTGCATGTTGGTGAAGGGCATATTGAAGAAGAATCAGCCGAGTGGTTCTTGTGGGAGAACAACTCCATTTGGCTCACTAACTTCACACACCATCAGGCTTCCAAGCAGCTCTCAAGGAAACTCAGTTTTCACACTCTATGCTTAGTGCCCTTTGAGTGCATTATCTAGGAATTAACCTGGTAGAGCATCCCACACAAACGAATGCTCCACATGCGGGTTTCACATGCCACCAACTCCACATTCACAGGCAACTTCAGCGCCACAGCCGTTTTCAGATAGCCCTCAATGTAAAGGCTCTAGACACAAATATTGGTGTGAGAGCTAATTCAATCAAGGAAACACTGCATGTTGGTGAAGGGCATATTGAAGAAGGATCAGCCGAGTGGTTCTTGTGGGAGAACAACTCCATTTGGCTCACTAACTTCACACACCATCAGGCTTCCAAGCAGCTCTCAAGGAAACTCAGTTTTCACAGTCCATGCTTAGTGCCGTTTGTATGGCTAGGACTGAAATGAACCTGGTAGAGCATCCCACACAAACGAATGCTCCACATGCGGGTTTCACATGCCACCAACTCCACATTCACAGGCAACTTCAGCGCCACAGCCGTTTTCAGATAGCCCTCAATGCAAAGGCTCTAGACGCAAATATTGGTGTGAGAGCTAATTCAATCAAGGAAACACTGCATGTTGGTGAAGGGCATATTGAAGAAGGATCAGCCGAGTGGTTCTTGTGGGAGAACAACTCCATTTGGCTCACTAACTTCACACACCATCAGGCTTCCAAGCAGCTCTCAAGGAAACTCAGTTTTCACACTCCATGTTTAGTGCCCTTTGAATGCATTATCTAGGAATGAACCTCGTCAGCATCCCACACAAACGAATGTTCCACATGAGGGTTTCACATGCCACCAACTCCACATTCACAGGCAACTTCAGCGCCACAGCCGTTTTCAGATAGCCCTCAATGCAAAGGCTCTAGACGCAAATATTGGTGTGAGAGCTAATTCAATCAAGGAAACACTGCATGTTGGTGAAGGGCATATTGAAGAAGGATCAGCCGAGTGGTTCTTGTGGGAGAACAACTCCATTTGGCTCACTAACTTCACACACCATCAGGCTTCCAAGCAGCTCTCAAGGAAACTCAGTTTTCACACTCTATGCTTAGTGCCCTTTGAGTGCATTATCTAGGAATGAACCTGGTAGAGCATCCCACACAAACGAATGCTCCACATGCGGGTTTCACATGCCACCAACTCCACATTCACAGGCAACTTCAGCGCCACAGCCCTTTTCAGATAGCCCTCAATGCAAAGGCTCTAGACGCAAATATTGGTGTGAGAGCTAATTCAATCAAGGAAACACTGCATGTTGGTGAAGGGCATATTGAAGAAGAATCAGCCGAGTGGTTCTTGTGGGAGAACAACTCCATTTGGCTCACTAACTTCACACACCATCAGGCTTCCAAGCAGCTCTCAAGGAAACTCAGTTTTCACACTCTATGCTTAGTGCCCTTTGAGTGCATTATCTAGGAATGAACCTGGTAGAGCATCCCACACAAACGAATGCTCCACATGCGGGTTTCACATGCCACCAACTCCACATTCACAGGCAACTTCAGCGCCACAGCCGTTTTCAGATAGCCCTCAATGCAAAGGCTCTAGACGCAAATATTGGTGTGAGAGCTAATTCAATCAAGGAAACACTGCATGTTGGTGAAGGGCATATTGAAGAAGGATCAGCCGAGTGGTTCTTGTGGGAGAACAACTCCATTTGGCTCACTAACTTCACACACCATCAGGCTTCCAAGCAGCTCTCAAGGAAACTCAGTTTTCACACTCCATGCTTAGTGCCGTTTGTATGGCTAGGAATGAAATGAACCTGGTAGAGCATCCCACACAAACGAATGCTCCACATGCGGGTTTCACATGCCACCAACTCCACATTCACAGGCAACTTCAGCGCCACAGCCGTTTTCAGATAGCCCTCAATGCAAAGGCTCTAGACGCAAATATTTGTGTGAGAGCTAATTCAATCAAGGAAACACTGCATGTTGGTGAAGGGCATATTGAAGAAGGATCAGCCGAGTGGTTCTTGTGGGAGAACAACTCCATTTGGCTCACTAACTTCACACACCATCAGGCTTCCAAGCAGCTCTCAAGGAAACTCAGTTTTCACACTCTATGCTTAGTGCCCTTTGTATGGCTAGGACTGAAATGAACCTGGTAGAGCATCCCACACAAACGAATGCTCCACATGCGGGTTTCACATGCCACCAACTCCACATTCACAGGCAACTTCAGCGCCACAGCCGTTTTCAGATAGCCCTCAATGCAAAGGCTCTAGACGCAAATATTGGTGTGAGAGCTAATTCAATCAAGGAAACACTGCATGTTGGTGAAGGGCATATTGAAGAAGAATCAGCCGAGTGGTTCTTGTGGGAGAACAACTCCATTTGGCTCACTAACTTCACACACCATCAGGCTTCCAAGCAGCTCTCAAGGAAACTCAGTTTTCACACTCTATGCTTAGTGCCCTTTGAGTGCATTATCTAGGAATTAACCTGGTAGAGCATCCCACACAAACGAATGCTCCACATGCGGGTTTCACATGCCACCAACTCCACATTCACAGGCAACTTCAGCGCCACAGCCGTTTTCAGATAGCCCTCAACGCAAAGGCTCTAGACGCAAATATTGGTGTGAGAGCTAATTCAATCAAGGAAACACTGCATGTTGGTGAAGGGCATATTGAAGAAGGATCAGCCGAGTGGTTCTTGTGGGAGAACAACTCCATTTGGCTCACTAACTTCACACACCATCAGGCTTCCAAGCAGCTCTCAAGGAAACTCAGTTTTCACACTCTTTGCTTCGTGCCCTTTGAGTGCATTATCTAGGAATGAACCTGGTAGAGCATCCCACACAAACGAATGCTCCACATGCGGGTTTCACATGCCACCAACTCCACATTCACAGGCAACTTCAGCGCCACAGCCCTTTTCAGATAGCCCTCAATGCAAAGGCTCTAGACGCAAATATTGGTGTGAGAGCTAATTCAATCAAGGAAACACTGCATGTTGGTGAAGGGCATATTGAAGAAGGATCAGCCGAGTGGTTCTTGTGGGAGAACAACTCCATTTGGCTCACTAACGTCACACACCATCAGGCTTCCAAGCAGCTCTCAAGGAAACTCAGTTTTCACACTCTATGCTTAGTGCCCTTTGTATGGCTAGGACTGAAATGAACCTGGTAGAGCATCCCGCACAAACGAATGCTCCACATGCGGGTTTCACATGCCACCAACTCCACATTCACAGGCAACTTCAGCGCCACAGCCGTTTTCAGATAGCCCTCAATGCAAAGGCTCTAGACGCATATATTGGTGTGAGAGCTAATTCAATCAAATAAACACTGCATGTTGGTGAAGGGCATATTGAAGAAGGATCAGCCGAGTGGTTCTTGTGGGAGAACAACTCCATTTGGCTCACTAACTTCACACACCATCAGGCTTCCAAGCAGCTCTCAAGGAAACTCAGTTTTCACACTCTATGCTTAGTGCCCTTTGTATGGCTAGGACTGAAATGAACCTGGTAGAGCATCCCGCACAAACGAATGCTCCACATGCGGGTTTCACATGCCACCAACTCCACATTCACAGGCAACTTCAGCGCCACAGCCGTTTTCAGATAGCCCTCAATGCAAAGGCTCTAGACGCAAATATTGGTGTGAGAGCTAATTCAATCAAGGAAACACTGCATGTTGATGAATGGCATATTGAAGAAGGATCAGCCGAGTGGTTCTTGTGGGAGAACAACTCCATTTGGCTCACTAACTTCACACACCATCAGGCTTCCAAGCAGCTCTCAAGGAAACTCAGTTTTCACACTCTATGCTTAGTGCCCTTTGAGTGCATTATCTAGGAATGAACCTGGTAGAGCATCCCACACAAATGAATGCTCCACATGCGGGTTTCACATGCCACCAACTCCACATTCACAGGCAACTTCAGCGCCACAGCCATTTTCAGATAGCCCTCAATGCAAAGGCTCTAGACGCAAATATTGGTGTGAGAGCTAATTCAATCAAGGAAACACTGCATGTTGGTGAAGGGCATATTGAAGAAGGATCAGCCGAGTGGTTCTTGTGGGAGAACAACTCCATTTGGCTCACTAACTTCACACACCATCAGGCTTCCAAGCAGCTCTCAAGGAAACTCAGTTTTCACACTCTATGCTTAGTGCCCTTTGAGTGCATTATCTAGGAATGAACCTGGTAGAGCATCCCACACAAACGAATGCTCCACATGCGGGTTTCACATGCCACCAACTCCACATTCACAGGCAACTTCAGCGCCACAGCCGTTTTCAGATAGCCCTCAATGCAAAGGCTCTAGACGCAAATATTGGTGTGAGAGCTAATTCAATCAAGGAAACACTGCATGTTGGTGAAGGGCATATTGAAGAAGGATCAGCCGAGTGGTTCTTGTGGGAGAACAACTCCATTTGGCTCACTAACTTCACACACCATCAGGCTTCCAAGCAGCTCTCAAGGAAACTCAGTTTTCACACTCTATGCTTAGTGCCCTTTGAGTGCATTATCTAGGAATGAACCTGGTAGAGCATGCCATACTTACGAATGCTCCACTGGCGGGTTTCACATGCCACCAACTCCACATTCACAGGCAACTTCAGCGCCACAGCCGTTTTCAGATAGCCCTCAATGCAAAGGCTCTAGACGCAAATATTGGTGTGAGAGCTAATTCAATCAAGGAAACACTGCATGTTGGTGAAGGGCATATTGAAGAAGGATCAGCCGAGTGGTTCTTGTGGGAGAACAACTCCATTTGGCTCACTAACTTCACACACCATCAGGCTTCCAAGCAGCTCTCAAGGAAACTCAGTTTTCACACTCTATGCTTAGTGCCCTTTGTATGGCTAGGACTGAAATGAACCTGGTAGAGCATCCCACACAAACGAATGCTCCACATGCGGGTTTCACATGCCACCAACTCCACATTCACAGGCAACTTCAGCGCCACAGCCGTTTTCAGATAGCCCTCAATGCAAAGGCTCTAGATGCAAATATTGGTGTGAGAGCTAATTCAATCAAGGAAACACTGCATGTTGGTGAAGGGCATATTGAAGAAGGATCAGCCGAGTGGTTCTTGTGGGAGAACAACTCCATTTGGCTCACTAACTTCACACACCATCAGGCTTCCAAGCAGCTCTCAAGGAAACTCAGTTTTCACACTCCATGCTTAGTGCCCTTTGTATGGCTAGGACTGAAATGAACCTGGTAGAGCATCCCACACAAACGAATGCTCCACATGCGGGTTTCACATGCCACCAACTCCACATTCACAGGCAACTTCAGCGCCACAGCCGTTTTCAGATAGCCCTCAATGCAAAGGCTCTAGACACAAATATTGGTGTGAGAGCTAATTCAATCAAGGAAACACTGCATGTTGGTGAAGGGCATATTGAAGAAGGATCAGCCGAGTGGTTCTTGTGGGAGAACAACTCCATTTGGCTCACTAACTTCACACACCATCAGGCTTCCAAGCAGCTCTCAAGGAAACTCAGTTTTCACACTCCATGCTTAGTGCCCTTTGAGTGCATTATCTAGGAATGAACCTGGTAGAGCATCCCACACAAACGAATGTTCCACATGCGGGTTTCACATGCCACCAACTCCACATTCACAGGCAACTTCACCGCCACAGCCGTTTTCAGATAGCCCTCAATGCAAAGGCTCTAGACGCAAATATTGGTGTGAGAGCTAATTCAATCAAGGAAACACTGCATGTTGGTGAAGGGCATATTGAAGAAGGATCAGCCGAGTGGTTCTTGTGGGAGAACAACTCCATTTGGCTCACTAACTTCACACACCATCAGGCTTCCAAGCGGCTCTCAAGGAAACTCAGTTTTCACACTCTTTGCTTAGTGCCCTTTGAGTGCATTATCTAGGAATGAACCTGGTAGAGCATCCCACACAAACGAATGCTCCACATGCGGGTTTCACATGCCACCAACTCCACATTCACAGGCAACTTCAGCGCCACAGCCCTTTTCAGATAGCCCTCAATGCAAAGGCTCTAGACGCAAATATTGGTGTGAGAGCTAATTCAATCAAGGAAACACTGCATGTTGGTGAAGGGCATATTGAAGAAGGATCAGCCGAGTGGTTCTTGTGGGAGAACAACTCCATTTGGCTCACTAACTTCACACACCATCAGGCTTCCAAGCAGCTCTCAAGGAAACTCAGTTTTCACACTCTATGCTTAGTGCCCTTTGTATGGCTAGGACTGAAATGAACCTGGTAGAGCATCCCACACAAACGAATGCTCCACATGCGGGTTTCACATGCCACCAACTCCACATTCACAGGCAACTTCAGCGCCACAGCCGTTTTCAGATAGCCCTCAATGCAAAGGCTCTAGACGCAAATATTGGTGTGAGAGCTAATTCAATCAAGGAAACACTGCATGTTGGTGAAGGGCATATTGAAGAAGGATCAGCCGAGTGGTTCTTGTGGGAGAACAACTCCATTTGGCTCACTAACTTCACACACCATCAGGCTTTTAAGCAGCTCTCAAGGAAACTCAGTTTTCACACTCTATGCTTAGTGCCCTTTGAGTGCATTATCTAGGAATGAACCTGGTAGAGCATCCCACAGAAACGAATGCTCCACATGCGGGTTTCACATGCCACCAACTCCACATTCACAGGCAACTTCAGCGCCACAGCCATTTTCAGATAGCCCTCAATGCAAAGGCTCTAGACGCAAATATTGGTGTGAGAGCTAATTCAATCAAGGAAACACTGCATGTTGGTGAAGGGCATATTGAAGAAGGATCAGCCGAGTGGTTCTTGTGGGAGAACAACTCCATTTGGCTCACTAACTTCACACACCATCAGGCTTCCAAGAAGATCTCAAGGAAACTCAGTTTTCACACTCTATGCTTAGTGCCCTTTGTATGGCTAGGACTGAAATGAACCTGGTAGAGCATCCCACACAAACGAATGCTCCACATGCGGGTTTCACATGCCACCAACTCCACATTCACAGGCAACTTCAGCGCCACAGCCGTTTTCAGATAGCCCTCAATGCAAAGGCTCTAGACGCAAATATTGGTGTGAGAGCTAATTCAATCAAGGAAACACTGCATGTTGGTGAAGGGCATATTGAAGAAGGATCAGCCGAGTGGTTCTTGTGGGAGAACAACTCCATTTGGCTCACTAACTTCACACACCATCAGGCTTCCAAGCAGCTCTCAAGGAAACTCAGTTTTCACACTCCATGCTTAGTGCCCTTTGAGTGCATTATCTAGGAATGAACCTGGTAGAGCATCCCACACAAACGAATGTTCCACATGCGGGTTTCACATGCCACCAACTCCACATTCACAGGCAACTTCACCGCCACAGCCGTTTTCAGATAGCCCTCAATGCAAAGGCTCTAGACGCAAATATTGGTGTGAGAGCTAATTCAATCAAGGAAACACTGCATGTTGGTGAAGGGCATATTGAAGAAGGATCAGCCGAGTGGTTCTTGTGGGAGAACAACTCCATTTGGCTCACTAACTTCACACACCATCAGGCTTCCAAGCGGCTCTCAAGGAAACTCAGTTTTCACACTCTTTGCTTAGTGCCCTTTGAGTGCATTATCTAGGAATGAACCTGGTAGAGCATCCCACACAAACGAATGCTCCACATGCGGGTTTCACATGCCACCAACTCCACATTCACAGGCAACTTCAGCGCCACAGCCCTTTTCAGATAGCCCTCAATGCAAAGGCTCTAGACGCAAATATTGGTGTGAGAGCTAATTCAATCAAGGAAACACTGCATGTTGGTGAAGGGCATATTGAAGAAGGATCAGCCGAGTGGTTCTTGTGGGAGAACAACTCCATTTGGCTCACTAACTTCACACACCATCAGGCTTCCAAGCAGCTCTCAAGGAAACTCAGTTTTCACACTCTATGCTTAGTGCCCTTTGTATGGCTAGGACTGAAATGAACCTGGTAGAGCATCCCACACAAACGAATGCTCCACATGCGGGTTTCACATGCCACCAACTCCACATTCACAGGCAACTTCAGCGCCACAGCCGTTTTCAGATAGCCCTCAATGCAAAGGCTCTAGACGCAAATATTGGTGTGAGAGCTAATTCAATCAAGGAAACACTGCATGTTGGTGAAGGGCATATTGAAGAAGGATCAGCCGAGTGGTTCTTGTGGGAGAACAACTCCATTTGGCTCACTAACTTCACACACCATCAGGCTTTTAAGCAGCTCTCAAGGAAACTCAGTTTTCACACTCTATGCTTAGTGCCCTTTGAGTGCATTATCTAGGAATGAACCTGGTAGAGCATCCCACAGAAACGAATGCTCCACATGCGGGTTTCACATGCCACCAACTCCACATTCACAGGCAACTTCAGCGCCACAGCCATTTTCAGATAGCCCTCAATGCAAAGGCTCTAGACGCAAATATTGGTGTGAGAGCTAATTCAATCAAGGAAACACTGCATGTTGGTGAAGGGCATATTGAAGAAGGATCAGCCGAGTGGTTCTTGTGGGAGAACAACTCCATTTGGCTCACTAACTTCACACACCATCAGGCTTCCAAGAAGATCTCAAGGAAACTCAGTTTTCACACTCTATGCTTAGTGCCCTTTGTATGGCTAGGACTGAAATGAACCTGGTAGAGCATCCCACACAAACGAATGCTCCACATGCGGGTTTCACATGCCACCAACTCCACATTCACAGGCAACTTCAGCGCCACAGCCGTTTTCAGATAGCCCTCAATGCAAAGGCTCTAGACGCAAATATTGGTGTGAGAGCTAATTCAATCAAGGAAACACTGCATGTTGGTGAAGGGCATATTGAAGAAGGATCAGCCGAGTGGTTCTTGTGGGAGAACAACTCCATTTGGCTCACTAACTTCACACACCATCAGGCTTCCAAGCAGCTCTCAAGGAAACTCAGTTTTCACACTCCATGCTTAGTGCCCTTTGAGTGCATTATCTAGGAATGAACCTGGTAGAGCATCCCACACAAACGAATGTTCCACATGCGGGTTTCACATGCCACCAACTCCACATTCACAGGCAACTTCACCGCCACAGCCGTTTTCAGATAGCCCTCAATGCAAAGGCTCTAGACGCAAATATTGGTGTGAGAGCTAATTCAATCAAGGAAACACTGCATGTTGGTGAAGGGCATATTGAAGAAGGATCAGCCGAGTGGTTCTTGTGGGAGAACAACTCCATTTGGCTCACTAACTTCACACACCATCAGGCTTCCAAGCGGCTCTCAAGGAAACTCAGTTTTCACACTCTTTGCTTAGTGCCCTTTGAGTGCATTATCTAGGAATGAACCTGGTAGAGCATCCCACACAAACGAATGCTCCACATGCGGGTTTCACATGCCACCAACTCCACATTCACAGGCAACTTCAGCGCCACAGCCGTTTTCAGATAGCCCTCAATGCAAAGGCTCTAGACGCAAATATTGGTGTGAGAGCTAATTCAATCAAGGAAACACTGCATGTTGGTGAAGGGCATATTGAAGAAGGATCAGCCGAGTGGTTCTTGTGGGAAAACAACTCCATTTGGCTCACTAACTTCACACACCATCAGGCTTCCAAGCAGCTCTCAAGGAAACTCAGTTTTCACACTCTATGCTTAGTGCCCTTTGTATGGCTAGGACTGAAATGAACCTGGTAGAGCATCCCACACAAACGAATGCTCCACATGCGGGTTTCACATGCCACCAACTCCACATTCACAGGCAACTTCAGCGCCACAGCCGTTTTCAGATAGCCCTCAATGCAAAGGCTCTAGACGCAAATATTGGTGTGAGAGCTAATTCAATCAAGGAAACACTGCATGTTGGTGAAGGGCATATTGAAGAAGGATCAGCCGAGTGGTTCTTGTGGGAGAACAACTCCATTTGGCTCACTAACTTCACACACCATCAGGCTTTTAAGCAGCTCTCAAGGAAACTCAGTTTTCACACTCTATGCTTAGTGCCCTTTGAGTGCATTATCTAGGAATGAACCTGGTAGAGCATCCCACAGAAACGAATGCTCCACATGCGGGTTTCACATGCCACCAACTCCACATTCACAGGCAACTTCAGCGCCACAGCCATTTTCAGATAGCCCTCAATGCAAAGGCTCTAGACGCAAATATTGGTGTGAGAGCTAATTCAATCAAGGAAACACTGCATGTTGGTGAAGGGCATATTGAAGAAGGATCAGCCGAGTGGTTCTTGTGGGAGAACAACTCCATTTGGCTCACTAACTTCACACACCATCAGGCTTCCAAGAAGATCTCAAGGAAACTCAGTTTTCACACTCTATGCTTAGTGCCCTTTGTATGGCTAGGACTGAAATGAACCTGGTAGAGCATCCCACACAAACGAATGCTCCACATGCGGGTTTCACATGCCACCAACTCCACATTCACAGGCAACTTCAGCGCCACAGCCCTTTTCAGATAGCCCTCAATGCAAAGGCTCTAGACGCAAATATTGGTATGAGAGCTAATTCAATCAAGGAAACACTGCATGTTGGTGAAGGGCATATTGAAGAAGGATCAGCCGAGTGGTTCTTGTGGGAGAACAACTCCATTTGGCTCACTAACTTCACACACCATCAGGCTTCCAAGCAGCTCTCAAGGAAACTCAGTTTTCACACTCTATGCTTAGTGCCCTTTGAGTGCATTATCTAGGAATGAACCTGGTAGAGCATCCCACACAAACGAATGCTCCACATGCGGGTTTCACATGCCACCAACTCCACATTCACAGGCAACTTCAGCGCCACAGCCGTTTTCAGATAGCCCTCAATGCAAAGGCTCTAGACACAAATATTGGTGAGAGCTAATTCAATCAAGGAAACACTGCATGTTGGTGAAGGGCATATTGAAGAAGGATCAGCCGAGTGGTTCTTGTGGGAGAACAACTCCATTTGGCTCACTAACTTCACACACCATCAGGCTTCCAAGCAGCTCTCAAGGAAACTCAGTTTTCACACTCTATGCTTAGTGCCCTTTGTATGGCTAGGACTGAAATGAACCTGGTAGAGCATCCCACACAAACGAATGCTCCACATGCGGCTTTCACATGCCACCAACTCCACATTCACAGGCAACTTCAGCCCCACAGCCGTTTTCAGATAGCCCTCAATGCAAAGGCTCTAGACGCAAATATTGGTGTGAGAGCTAATTCAATCAAGGAAACACTGCATGTTGGTGAAGGGCATATTGAAGAAGGATCAGCCGAGTGGTTCTTGTGGGAGAACAACTCCATTTGGCTCACTAACTTCACACACCATCAGGCTTCCAAGCAGCTCTCAAGGAAACTCAGTTTTCACACTCTATGCTTAGTGCCCTTTGAGTGCATTATCTAGGAATGAACCTGGTAGAGCATCCCACACAAACGAATGCTCCACATGCGGGTTTCACATGCCACCACCTCCACATTCACAGGCAACTTCAGCGCCACAGCCGTTTTCAGATAGCCCTCAATGCAAAGGCTCTAGACGCAAATATTGGTGTGAGAGCTAATTCAATCAAGGAAACACTGCATGTTGGTGAAGGGCATATTGAAGAAGGATCAGCCGAGTGGTTCTTGTGGGAGAACAACTCCATTTGGCTCACTAACTTCACACACCATCAGGCTTCCAAGCAGCTCTCAAGGAAACTCAGTTTTCACACTCTATGCTTAGTGCCCTTTGTATGGCTAGGACTGAAATGAACCTGGTAGAGCATCCCACACAAACGAATGCTCCACATGCGGGTTTCACATGCCACCAACTCCACATTCACAGGCAACTTCAGCGCCACAGCCCTTTTCAGATAGCCCTCAATGCAAAGGCTCTAGACACAAATATTGGTGTGAGAGCTAATTCAATCAAGGAAACACTGCATGTTGGTGAAGGGCATATTGAAGAAGGATCAGCCGAGTGGTTCTTGTGGGAGAACAACTCCATTTGGCTCACTAACTTCACACACCATCAGGCTTCCAAGCAGCTCTCAAGGAAACTCAATTTTCACACTCTATGCTTAGTGCCCTTTTTATGGCTAGGACTGAAATGAACCTGGTAGAGCATCCCACACAAACGAATGCTCCACATGCGGGTTTCACATGCCACCAACTCCACATTCACAGGCAACTTCAGCGCCACAGCTGTTTTCAGATAGCCCTCAATGCAAAGGCTCTAGACGCAAATATTGGTGTGAGAGCTAATTCAATCAAGGAAACACTGCATGTTGGTGAAGGGCATATTGAAGAAGGATCAGTCGAGTAGTTCTTGTGGGAGAACAACTCCATTTGGCTCACTAACTTCACACACCATCAGGCTTCAAAGCAGCTCTCAAGGAAACTCAGTTTTCACACTCTTTGCTTAGTGCCCTTTGAGTGCATTATCTAGGAATGAACCTGGTAGAGCATCCCACACAAACGAATGCTCCACATGCGGGTTTCACATGCCACCAACTCCACATTCACAGGCAACTTCAGCGCCACAGCCCTTTTCAGATAGCCCTCAATGCAAAGGCTCTAGACGCAAATATTGGTGTGAGAGCTAATTCAATCAAGGAAACACTGCATGTTGGTGAAGGGCATATTGAAGAAGGATCAGCCGAGTGGTTCTTGTGGGAGAACAACTCCATTTGGCTCACTAACTTCACACACCATCAGGCTTCCAAGCAGCTCTCAAGGAAACTCAGTTTTCACACTCTATGCTTAGTGCCCTTTGTATGGCTAGGACTGAAATGAACCTGGTAGAGCATCCCACACAAACGAATGCTCCACATGCGGGTTTCACATGCCACCAACTCCACATTCACAGGCAACTTCAGCGCCACAGCCGTTTTCAGATAGCCCTCAATGCAAAGGCTCTAGACGCAAATATTGGTATGAGAGCTAATTCAATCAAGGAAACACTGCATGTTGGTGAAGGGCATATTGAAGAAGGATCAGCCGAGTGGTTCTTGTGGGAGAACAACTCCATTTGGCTCACTAATTTCACACACCATCAGGCTTCCAAGCAGCTCGCAAGGAAACTCAGTTTTCACACTCTATGCTTAGTGCCCTTTGAGTGCATTATCTAGGAATGAACCTGGTAGAGCATCCCACACAAACGAATGCTCCACATGCGGGTTTCACATGCCACCAACTCCACATTCACAGGCAACTTCAGCGCCACAGCCATTTTCAGATAGCCCTCAATGCAAAGGCTCTAGACGCAAATATTGGTGTGAGAGCTAATTCAATCAAGGAAACACTGCATGTTGGTGAAGGGCATATTGAAGAAGGATCAGCCGAGTGGTTCTTGTGGGAGAACAACTCCATTTGGCTCACTAACTTCACACACCATCAGGCTTCCAAGCAGCTCTCAAGGAAACTCAGTTTTCACACTCTATGCTTAGTGCCCTTTGTATGGCTAGGACTGAAATGAACCTGGTAGAGCATCCCACACAAACGAATGCTCCACATGCGGCTTTCACATGCCACCAACTCCACATTCACAGGCAACTTCAGCGCCACAGCCGTTTTCAGATAGCCCTCAATGCAAAGGCTCTAGACACAAATATTGGTGTGAGAGCTAATTCAATCAAGGAAACACTGCATGTTGGTGAAGGGCATATTGAAGAAGGATCAGCCGAGTGGTTCTTGTGGGAGAACAACTCCATTTGGCTCACTAACTTCACACACCATCAGGCTTCCAAGCAGCTCTCAAGGAAACTCAGTTTTCACACTCTATGCTTAGTGCCCTTTGTATGGCTAGGACTGAAATGAACCTGGTAGAGCATCCCACACAAACGAATGCTCCACATGCGGGTTTCACATGCCACCAACTCCACATTCACAGGCAACTTCAGCCCCACAGCCGTTTTCAGATAGCCCTCAATGCAAAGGCTCTAGACGCAAATATTGGTGTGAGAGCTAATTCAATCAAGGAAACACTGCATGTTGGTGAAGGGCATATTGAAGAAGGATCAGCCGAGTGGTTCTTGTGGGAGAACAACTCCATTTGGCTCACTAACTTCACACACCATCAGGCTTCCAAGCAGCTCTAAAGGAAACTCAGTTTTCACACTCTATGCTTAGTGCCCTTTGAGTGCATTATCTAGGAATGAACCTGGTAGAGCATCCCACACAAACGAATGCTCCACATGCGGGTTTCACATGCCACCAACTCCACATTCACAGGCAACTTCAGCGCCACAGCCGTTTTCAGATAGCCCTCAATGCAAAGGCTCTAGACTCAAATATTGGTGTGAGAGCTAATTCAATCAAGGAAACACTGCATGTTGGTGAAGGGCATATTGAAGAAGGATCAGCCGAGTGGTTCTTGTGGGAGAACAACTCCATTTGGCTCACTAACTTCACACACCATCAGGCTTCCAAGCAGCTCTCAAGGAAACTCAGTTTTCACACTCTATGCTTAGTGCCCTTTGTATGGCTAGGACTGAAATGAACCTGGTAGAGCATCCCACACAAACGAATGCTCCACATGCGGCTTTCACATGCCACCAACTCCACATTCACAGGCAAATTCAGCGCCACAGCTGTTTTCAGATAGCCCTCAATGCAAAGGCTCTAGACGCAAATATTGGTGTGAGAGCTAATTCAATCAAGGAAACACTGCATGTTGGTGAAGGGCATATTGAAGAAGGATCAGTCGAGTAGTTCTTGTGGGAGAACAACTCCATTTGGCTCACTAACTTCACACACCATCAGGCTTCAAAGCAGCTCTCAAGGAAACTCAGTTTTCACACTCTTTGCTTAGTGCCCTTTGAGTGCATTATCTAGGAATGAACCTGGTAGAGCATCCCACACAAACGAATGCTCCACATGCGGGTTTCACATGCCACCAACTCCACATTCACAGGCAACTTCAGCGCCACAGCCCTTTTCAGATAGCCCTCAATGCAAAGGCTCTAGACGCAAATATTGGTGTGAGAGCTAATTCAATCAAGGAAACACTGCATGTTGGTGAAGGGCATATTGAAGAAGGATCAGCCGAGTGGTTCTTGTGGGAGAACAACTCCATTTGGCTCACTAACTTCACACACCATCAGGCTTCCAAGCAGCTCTCAAGGAAACTCAGTTTTCACACTCTATGCTTAGTGCCCTTTGTATGGCTAGGACTGAAATGAACCTGGTAGAGCATCCCACACAAACGAATGCTCCACATGCGGCTTTCACATGCCACCAACTCCACATTCACAGGCAACTTCAGCGCCACAGCCGTTTTCAGATAGCCCTCAATGCAAAGGCTCTAGACGCAAATATTGGTATGAGAGCTAATTCAATCAAGGAAACACTGCATGTTGGTGAAGGGCATATTGAAGAAGGATCAGCCGAGTGGTTCTTGTGGGAGAACAACTCCATTTGGCTCACTAACTTCACACACCATCAGGCTTCCAAGCAGCTCTCAAGGAAACTCAGTTTTCACACTCTATGCTTAGTGCCCTTTGAGTGCATTATCTAGGAAGGAACCTGGTAGAGCATCCCACACAAACGAATGCTCCACATGCGGGTTTCACATGCCACCAACTCCACATTCACAGGCAACTTCAGCGCCACAGCCATTTTCAGATAGCCCTCAATGCAAAGGCTCTAGACGCAAACATTGGTGTGAGAGCTAATTCAATCAAGGAAACACTGCATGTTGGTGAAGGGCATATTGAAGAAGGATCAGCCGAGTGGTTCTTGTGGGAGAACAACTCCATTTGGCTCACTAACTTCACACACCATCAGGCTTCCAAGCAGCTCTCAAGGAAACTCAGTTTTCACACTCTATGCTTAGTGCCCTTTGTATGGCTAGGACTGAAATGAACCTGGTAGAGCATCCCACACAAACGAATGCTCCACATGCGGGTTTCACATGCCACCAACTCCACATTCACAGGCAACTTCAGCGCCACAGCCGTTTTCAGATAGCCCTCAATGCAAAGGCTCTAGACACAAATATTGGTGAGAGCTAATTCAATCAAGGAAACACTGCATGTTGGTGAAGGGCATATTGAAGAAGGATCAGCCGAGTGGTTCTTGTGGGAGAACAACTCCATTTGGCTCACTAACTTCACACACCATCAGGCTTCCAAGCAGCTCTCAAGGAAACTCAGTTTTCACACTCTATGCTTAGTGCCCTTTGTATGGCTAGGACTGAAATGAACCTGGTAGAGCATCCCACACAAACGAATGCTCCACATGCGGGTTTCACATGCCACCAACTCCACATTCACAGGCAACTTCAGCCCCACAGCCGTTTTCAGATAGCCCTCAATGCAAAGGCTCTAGACGCAAATATTGGTGTGAGAGCTAATTCAATCAAGGAAACACTGCATGTTGGTGAAGGGCATATTGAAGAAGGATCAGCCGAGTGGTTCTTGTGGGAGAACAACTCCATTTGGCTCACTAACTTCACACACCATCAGGCTTCCAAGCAGCTCTCAAGGAAACTCAGTTTTCACACTCTATGCTTAGTGCCCTTTGAGTGCATTATCTAGGAATGAACCTGGTAGAGCATCCCACACAAACGAATGCTCCACATGCGGGTTTCACATGCCACCAACTCCACATTCACAGGCAACTTCAGCGCCACAGCCGTTTTCAGATAGCCCTCAATGCAAAGGCTCTAGACTCAAATATTGGTGTGAGAGCTAATTCAATCAAGGAAACACTGCATGTTGGTGAAGGGCATATTGA
The DNA here is from genome assembly GCF_030435755.1 of Ochotona princeps. Classification (NCBI taxonomy): domain Eukaryota; kingdom Metazoa; phylum Chordata; class Mammalia; order Lagomorpha; family Ochotonidae; genus Ochotona; species Ochotona princeps. The sequence goes on along the minus strand of NW_026697836.1, from coordinate 218,395 downwards.
AGAAGGATCAGCCGAGTGGTTCTTGTGGGAGAACAACTCCATTTGGCTCACTAACTTCACACACCATCAGGCTTCCAAGCAGCTCTCAAGGAAACTCAGTTTTCACACTCTATGCTTAGTGCCCTTTGTATGGCTAGGACTGAAATGAACCTGGTAGAGCATCCCACACAAACGAATGCTCCACATGCGGCTTTCACATGCCACCAACTCCACATTCACAGGCAACTTCAGCGCCACAGCCCTTTTCAGATAGCCCTCAATGCAAAGGCTCTAGACACAAATATTGGTGTGAGAGCTAATTCAATCAAGGAAACACTGCATGTTGGTGAAGGGCATATTGAAGAAGGATCAGCCGAGTGGATCTTGTGGGAGAACAACTCCATTTGGCTCACTAACTTCACACACCATCAGGCTTCCAAGCAGCTCTCAAGGAAACTCAGTTTTCACACTCTATGCTTAGTGCCCTTTGAGTGCATTATCTAGGAATGAACCTGGTAGAGCATCCCACACAAACGAATGCTCCACATGCGGGTTTCACATGCCACCAACTCCACATTCACAGGCAACTTCAGCGCCACAGCCATTTTCAGATAGCCCTCAATGCAAAGGCTCTAGACGCAAATATTGGTGTGAGAGCTAATTCAATCAAGGAAACACTGCATGTTGGTGAAGGGCATATTGAAGAAGGATCAGCCGAGTGGTTCTTGTGGGAGAACAACTCCATTTGGCTCACTAACTTCACACACCATCAGGCTTCCAAGCAGCTCTCAAGGAAACTCAGTTTTCACACTCTATGCTTAGTGCCCTTTGTATGGCTAGGACTGAAATGAACCTGGTAGAGCATCCCACACAAACGAATGCTCCACATGCGGGTTTCACATGCCACCAACTCCACATTCACAGGCAACTTCAGCGCCACAGCCGTTTTCAGATAGCCCTCAATGCAAAGGCTCTAGACACAAATATTGGTGAGAGCTAATTCAATCAAGGAAACACTGCATGTTGGTGAAGGGCATATTGAAGAAGGATCAGCCGAGTGGTTCTTGTGGGAGAACAACTCCATTTGGCTCACTAACTTCACACACCATCAGGCTTCCAAGCAGCTCTCAAGGAAACTCAGTTTTCACACTCTATGCTTAGTGCCCTTTGTATGGCTAGGACTGAAATGAACCTGGTAGAGCATCCCACACAAACGAATGCTCCACATGCGGGTTTCACATGCCACCAACTCCACATTCACAGGCAACTTCAGCGCCACAGCCGTTTTCAGATAGCCCTCAATGCAAAGGCTCTAGACGCAAATATTGGTGTGAGAGCTAATTCAATCAAGGAAACACTGCATGTTGGTGAAGGGCATATTGAAGAAGGATCAGCCGAGTGGTTCTTGTGGGAGAACAACTCCATTTGGCTCACTAACTTCACACACCATCAGGCTTCCAAGCAGCTCTCAAGGAAACTCAGTTTTCACACTCTATGCTTAGTGCCCTTTGAGTGCATTATCTAGGAATGACCCTGGTAGAGCATCCCACACAAACGAATGCTCCACATGCGGGTTTCACATGCCACCAACTCCACATTCACAGGCAACTTCAGCGCCACAGCCGTTTTCAGATAGCCCTCAATGCAAAGGCTCTAGACGCAAATATTGGTGTGAGAGCTAATTCAATCAAGGAAACACTGCATGTTGGTGAAGGGCATATTGAAGAAGGATCAGCCGAGTGGTTCTTGTGGGAGAACAACTCCATTTGGCTCACTAACTTCACACACCATCAGGCTTCCAAGCAGCTCTCAAGGAAACTCAGTTTTCACACTCTATGCTTAGTGCCCTTTGTATGGCTAGGACTGAAATGAACCTGGTAGAGCATCCCACACAAACGAATGCTCCACATGCGGCTTTCACATGCCACCAACTCCACATTCACAGGCAACTTCAGCGCCACAGCCGTTTTCAGATAGCCCTCAATGCAAAGGCTCTAGACACAAATATTGGTGTGAGAGCTAATTCAATCAAGGAAACACTGCATGTTGGTGAAGGGCATATTGAAGAAGGATCAGCCGAGTGGTTCTTGTGGGAGAACAACTCCATTTGGCTCACTAACTTCACACACCATCAGGCTTCCAAGCAGCTCTCAAGGAAACTCAGTTTTCACACTCTATGCTTAGTGCCCTTTGAGTGCATTATCTAGGAATGAACCTGGTAGAGCATCCCACACAAACGAATGCTCCACATGCGGGTTTCACATGCCACCAACTCCACATTCACAGGCAACTTCAGCGCCACAGCCGTTTTCAGATAGCCCTCAATGCAAAGGATCTAGACACAAATATTGGTGAGAGCTAATTCAATCAAGGAAACACTGCATGTTGGTGAAGGGCATATTGAAGAAGGATCAGCCGAGTGGTTCTTGTGGGAGAACAACTCCATTTGGCTCACTAACTTCACACACCATCAGGCTTCCAAGCAGCTCTCAAGGAAACTCATTTTTCACACTCTATGCTTAGTGCCCTTTGTATGGCTAGGACTGAAATGAACCTGGTAGAGCATCCCACACAAACGAATGCTCCACATGCGGCTTTCACATGCCACCAACTCCACATTCACAGGCAACTTCAGCGCCACAGCCCTTTTCAGATAGCCCTCAATGCAAAGGCTCTAGACACAAATATTGGTGTGAGAGCTAATTCAATCAAGGAAACACTGCATGTTGGTGAAGGGCATATTGAAGAAGGATCAGCCGAGTGGATCTTGTGGGAGAACAACTCCATTTGGCTCACTAACTTCACACACCATCAGGCTTCCAAGCAGCTCTCAAGGAAACTCAGTTTTCACACTCTATGCTTAGTGCCCTTTGAGTGCATTATCTAGGAATGAACCTGGTAGAGCATCCCACACAAACGAATGCTCCACATGCGGGTTTCACATGCCACCAACTCCACATTCACAGGCAACTTCAGCGCCACAGCCATTTTCAGATAGCCCTCAATGCAAAGGCTCTAGACGCAAATATTGGTGTGAGAGCTAATTCAATCAAGGAAACACTGCATGTTGGTGAAGGGCATATTGAAGAAGGATCAGCCGAGTGGTTCTTGTGGGAGAACAACTCCATTTGGCTCACTAACTTCACACACCATCAGGCTTCCAAGCAGCTCTCAAGGAAACTCAGTTTTCACACTCTATGCTTAGTGCCCTTTGTATGGCTAGGACTGAAATGAACCTGGTAGAGCATCCCACACAAACGAATGCTCCACATGCGGGTTTCACATGCCACCAACTCCACATTCACAGGCAACTTCAGCGCCACAGCCGTTTTCAGATAGCCCTCAATGCAAAGGCTCTAGACACAAATATTGGTGAGAGCTAATTCAATCAAGGAAACACTGCATGTTGGTGAAGGGCATATTGAAGAAGGATCAGCCGAGTGGTTCTTGTGGGAGAACAACTCCATTTGGCTCACTAACTTCACACACCATCAGGCTTCCAAGCAGCTCTCAAGGAAACTCAGTTTTCACACTCTATGCTTAGTGCCCTTTGTATGGCTAGGACTGAAATGAACCTGGTAGAGCATCCCACACAAACGAATGCTCCACATGCGGGTTTCACATGCCACCAACTCCACATTCACAGGCAACTTCAGCCCCACAGCCGTTTTCAGATAGCCCTCAATGCAAAGGCTCTAGACGCAAATATTGGTGTGAGAGCTAATTCAATCAAGGAAACACTGCATGTTGGTGAAGGGCATATTGAAGAAGGATCAGCCGAGTGGTTCTTGTGGGAGAACAACTCCATTTGGCTCACTAACTTCACACACCATCAGGCTTCCAAGCAGCTCTCAAGGAAACTCAGTTTTCACACTCTATGCTTAGTGCCCTTTGAGTGCATTATCTAGGAATGACCCTGGTAGAGCATCCCACACAAACGAATGCTCCACATGCGGGTTTCACATGCCACCAACTCCACATTCACAGGCAACTTCAGCGCCACAGCCGTTTTCAGATAGCCCTCAATGCAAAGGCTCTAGACGCAAATATTGGTGTGAGAGCTAATTCAATCAAGGAAACACTGCATGTTGGTGAAGGGCATATTGAAGAAGGATCAGCCGAGTGGTTCTTGTGGGAGAACAACTCCATTTGGCTCACTAACTTCACACACCATCAGGCTTCCAAGCAGCTCTCAAGGAAACTCAGTTTTCACACTCTATGCTTAGTGCCCTTTGTATGGCTAGGACTGAAATGAACCTGGTAGAGCATCCCACACAAACGAATGCTCCACATGCGGCTTTCACATGCCACCAACTCCACATTCACAGGCAACTTCAGCGCCACAGCCGTTTTCAGATAGCCCTCAATGCAAAGGCTCTAGACACAAATATTGGTGTGAGAGCTAATTCAATCAAGGAAACACTGCATGTTGGTGAAGGGCATATTGAAGAAGGATCAGCCGAGTGGTTCTTGTGGGAGAACAACTCCATTTGGCTCACTAACTTCACACACCATCAGGCTTCCAAGCAGCTCTCAAGGAAACTCAGTTTTCACACTCTATGCTTAGTGCCCTTTGAGTGCATTATCTAGGAATGAACCTGGTAGAGCATCCCACACAAACGAATGCTCCACATGCGGGTTTCACATGCCACCAACTCCACATTCACAGGCAACTTCAGCGCCACAGCCGTTTTCAGATAGCCCTCAATGCAAAGGATCTAGACACAAATATTGGTGAGAGCTAATTCAATCAAGGAAACACTGCATGTTGGTGAAGGGCATATTGAAGAAGGATCAGCCGAGTGGTTCTTGTGGGAGAACAACTCCATTTGGCTCACTAACTTCACACACCATCAGGCTTCCAAGCAGCTCTCAAGGAAACTCAGTTTTCACACTCTATGCTTAGTGCCCTTTGTATGGCTAGGACTGAAATGAACCTGGTAGAGCATCCCACACAAACGAATGCTCCACATGCGGCTTTCACATGCCACCAACTCCACATTCACAGGCAACTTCAGCGCCACAGCCGTTTTCAGATAGCGCTCAATGCAAACGCTCTAGACGCAAATATTGGTATGAAAGCTAATTCAATCAAGGAAACACTGCATGTTGGTGAAGGGCATATTGAAGAGGGATCAGCCGAGTGGTTCTTGTGGGAGAACAACTCCATTTGGCTCACTAACTTCACACACCATCAGGCTTCCAAGCAGCTCTCAAGGAAACTCAGTTTTCACACTCTATGCTTAGTGCCCTTTGTATGGCTAGGACTGAAATGAACCTGGTAGAGCATCCCACACAAACGAATGCTCCACATGCGGGTTTCACATGACACCAACTCCACATTCACAGGCAACTTCAGCGCCACAGCCGTTTTCAGATAGCCCTCAATGCAAAGGCTCTAGACACAAATATTGGTGAGAGCTAATTCAATCAAGGAAACACTGCATGTTGGTGAAGGGCATATTGAAGAAGGATCAGCCGAGTGGTTCTTGTGGGAGAACAACTCCATTTGGCTCACTAACTTCACACACCATCAGGCTTCCAAGCAGCTCTCAAGGAAACTCAGTTTTCACACTCTATGCTTAGTGCCCTTTGTATGGCTAGGACTGAAATGAACCTGGTAGAGCATCCCACACAAACGAATGCTCCACATGCGGGTTTCACATGCCACCAACTCCACATTCACAGGCAACTTCAGCCCCACAGCCGTTTTCAGATAGCCCTCAATGCAAAGGCTCTAGACGCAAATATTGGTGTGAGAGCTAATTCAATCAAGGAAACACTGCATGTTGGTGAAGGGCATATTGAAGAAGGATCAGCCGAGTGGTTCTTGTGGGAGAACAACTCCATTTGGCTCACTAACTTCACACACCATCAGGCTTCCAAGCAGCTCTAAAGGAAACTCAGTTTTCACACTCTATGCTTAGTGCCCTTTGAGTGCATTATCTAGGAATGAACCTGGTAGAGCATCCCACACAAACGAATGCTCCACATGCGGGTTTCACATGCCACCAACTCCACATTCACAGGCAACTTCAGCGCCACAGCCGTTTTCAGATAGCCCTCAATGCAAAGGCTCTAGACTCAAATATTGGTGTGAGAGCTAATTCAATCAAGGAAACACTGCATGTTGGTGAAGGGCATATTGAAGAAGGATCAGCCGAGTGGTTCTTGTGGGAGAACAACTCCATTTGGCTCACTAACTTCACACACCATCAGGCTTCCAAGCAGCTCTCAAGGAAACTCAGTTTTCACACTCTATGCTTAGTGCCCTTTGTATGGCTAGGACTGAAATGAACCTGGTAGAGCATCCCACACAAACGAATGCTCCACATGCGGCTTTCACATGCCACCAACTCCACATTCACAGGCAAATTCAGCGCCACAGCTGTTTTCAGATAGCCCTCAATGCAAAGGCTCTAGACGCAAATATTGGTGTGAGAGCTAATTCAATCAAGGAAACACTGCATGTTGGTGAAGGGCATATTGAAGAAGGATCAGTCGAGTAGTTCTTGTGGGAGAACAACTCCATTTGGCTCACTAACTTCACACACCATCAGGCTTCAAAGCAGCTCTCAAGGAAACTCAGTTTTCACACTCTTTGCTTAGTGCCCTTTGAGTGCATTATCTAGGAATGAACCTGGTAGAGCATCCCACACAAACGAATGCTCCACATGCGGCTTTCACATGCCACCAACTCCACATTCACAGGCAACTTCAGCGCCACAGCCGTTTTCAGATAGCCCTCAATGCAAAGGCTCTAGACACAAATATTGGTATGAGAGCTAATTCAATCAAGGAAACACTGCATGTTGGTGAAGGGCATATTGAAGAGGGATCAGCCGAGTGGTTCTTGTGGGAGAACAACTCCATTTGGCTCACTAACTTCACACACCATCAGGCTTCCAAGCAGCTCTCAAGGAAACTCAGTTTTCACACTCTATGCTTAGTGCCCTTTGTATGGCTAGGACTGAAATGAACCTGGTAGAGCATCCCACACAAACGAATGCTCCACATGCGGGTTTCACATGCCACCAACTCCACATTCACAGGCAACTTCAGCCCCACAGCCGTTTTCAGATAGCCCTCAATGCAAAGGCTCTAGACACAAATATTGGTGAGAGCTAATTCAATCAAGGAAACACTGCATGTTGGTGAAGGGCATATTGAAGAAGGATCAGCCGAGTGGTTCTTGTGGGAGAACAACTCCATTTGGCTCACTAACTTCACACACCATCAGGCTTCCAAGCAGCTCTCAAGGAAACTCAGTTTTCACACTCTATGCTTAGTGCCCTTTGAGTGCATTATCTAGGAATGAACCTGGTAGAGCATCCCACACAAACGAATGCTCCACATGCGGGTTTCACATGCCACCAACTCCACATTCACAGGCAACTTCAGCGCCACAGCCGTTTTCAGATAGCCCTCAATGCAAAGGATCTAGACACAAATATTGGTGAGAGCTAATTCAATCAAGGAAACACTGCATGTTGGTGAAGGGCATATTGAAGAAGGATCAGCCGAGTGGTTCTTGTGGGAGAACAACTCCATTTGGCTCACTAACTTCACACACCATCAGGCTTCCAAGCAGCTCTCAAGGAAACTCATTTTTCACACTCTATGCTTAGTGCCCTTTGTATGGCTAGGACTGAAATGAACCTGGTAGAGCATCCCACACAAACGAATGCTCCACATGCGGCTTTCACATGCCACCAACTCCACATTCACAGGCAACTTCAGCGCCACAGCCGTTTTCAGATAGCCCTCAATGCAAAGGCTCTAGACGCAAATATTGGTATGAGAGCTAATTCAATCAAGGAAACACTGCATGTTGGTGAAGGGCATATTGAAGAGGGATCAGCCGAGTGGTTCTTGTGGGAGAACAACTCCATTTGGCTCACTAACTTCACACACCATCAGGCTTCCAAGCAGCTCTCAAGGAAACTCAGTTTTCACACTCTATGCTTAGTGCCCTTTGTATGGCTAGGACTGAAATGAACCTGGTAGAGCATCCCACACAAACGAATGCTCCACATGCGGGTTTCACATGCCACCAACTCCACATTCACAGGCAACTTCAGCGCCACAGCCGTTTTCAGATAGCCCTCAATGCAAAGGCTCTAGACGCAAATATTGGTGTGAGAGCTAATTCAATCAAGGAAACACTGCATGTTGGTGAAGGGCATATTGAAGAAGGATCAGCCGAGTGGTTCTTGTGGGAGAACAACTCCATTTGGCTCACTAACTTCACACACCATCAGGCTTCCAAGCAGCTCTCAAGGAAACTCAGTTTTCACACTCTATGCTTAGTGCCCTTTGTATGGCTAGGACTGAAATGAACCTGGTAGAGCATCCCACACAAACGAATGCTCCACATGCGGGTTTCACATGCCACCAACTCCACATTCACAGGCAACTTCAGCCCCACAGCCGTTTTCAGATAGCCCTCAATGCAAAGGCTCTAGACGCAAATATTGGTGTGAGAGCTAATTCAATCAAGGAAACACTGCATGTTGGTGAAGGGCATATTGAAGAAGGATCAGCCGAGTGGTTCTTGTGGGAGAACAACTCCATTTGGCTCACTAACTTCACACACCATCAGGCTTCCAAGCAGCTCTAAAGGAAACTCAGTTTTCACACTCTATGCTTAGTGCCCTTTGAGTGCATTATCTAGGAATGAACCTGGTAGAGCATCCCACACAAACGAATGCTCCACATGCGGGTTTCACATGCCACCAACTCCACATTCACAGGCAACTTCAGCGCCACAGCCGTTTTCAGATAGCCCTCAATGCAAAGGCTCTAGACTCAAATATTGGTGTGAGAGCTAATTCAATCAAGGAAACACTGCATGTTGGTGAAGGGCATATTGAAGAAGGATCAGCCGAGTGGTTCTTGTGGGAGAACAACTCCATTTGGCTCACTAACTTCACACACCATCAGGCTTCCAAGCAGCTCTCAAGGAAACTCAGTTTTCACACTCTATGCTTAGTGCCCTTTGTATGGCTAGGACTGAAATGAACCTGGTAGAGCATCCCACACAAACGAATGCTCCACATGCGGCTTTCACATGCCACCAACTCCACATTCACAGGCAAATTCAGCGCCACAGCTGTTTTCAGATAGCCCTCAATGCAAAGGCTCTAGACGCAAATATTGGTGTGAGAGCTAATTCAATCAAGGAAACACTGCATGTTGGTGAAGGGCATATTGAAGAAGGATCAGTCGAGTAGTTCTTGTGGGAGAACAACTCCATTTGGCTCACTAACTTCACACACCATCAGGCTTCAAAGCAGCTCTCAAGGAAACTCAGTTTTCACACTCTTTGCTTAGTGCCCTTTGAGTGCATTATCTAGGAATGAACCTGGTAGAGCATCCCACACAAACGAATGCTCCACATGCGGCTTTCACATGCCACCAACTCCACATTCACAGGCAAATTCAGCGCCACAGCCCTTTTCAGATAGCCCTCAATGCAAAGGCTCTAGACGCAAATATTGGTATGAGAGCTAATTCAATCAAGGAAACACTGCATGTTGGTGAAGGGCATATTGAAGAGGGATCAGCCGAGTGGTTCTTGTGGGAGAACAACTCCATTTGGCTCACTAACTTCACACACCATCAGGCTTCCAAGCAGCTCTCAAGGAAACTCAGTTTTCACACTCTATGCTTAGTGCCCTTTGTATGGCTAGGACTGAAATGAACCTGGTAGAGCATCCCACACAAACGAATGCTCCACATGCGGGTTTCACATGCCACCAACTCCACATTCACAGGCAACTTCAGCGCCACAGCCGTTTTCAGATAGCCCTCAATGCAAAGGCTCTAGACACAAATATTGGTGAGAGCTAATTCAATCAAGGAAACACTGCATGTTGGTGAAGGGCATATTGAAGAAGGATCAGCCGAGTGGTTCTTGTGGGAGAACAACTCCATTTGGCTCACTAACTTCACACACCATCAGGCTTCCAAGCAGCTCTCAAGGAAACTCAGTTTTCACACTCTATGCTTAGTGCCCTTTGAGTGCATTATCTAGGAATGAACCTGGTAGAGCATCCCACACAAACGAATGCTCCACATGCGGGTTTCACATGCCACCAACTCCACATTCACAGGCAACTTCAGCGCCACAGCCGTTTTCAGATAGCCCTCAATGCAAAGGATCTAGACACAAATATTGGTGAGAGCTAATTCAATCAAGGAAACACTGCATGTTGGTGAAGGGCATATTGAAGAAGGATCAGCCGAGTGGTTCTTGTGGGAGAACAACTCCATTTGGCTCACTAACTTCACACACCATCAGGCTTCCAAGCAGCTCTCAAGGAAACTCATTTTTCACACTCTATGCTTAGTGCCCTTTGTATGGCTAGGACTGAAATGAACCTGGTAGAGCATCCCACACAAACGAATGCTCCACATGCGGCTTTCACATGCCACCAACTCCACATTCACAGGCAACTTCAGCGCCACAGCCGTTTTCAGATAGCCCTCAATGCAAAGGCTCTAGACGCAAATATTGGTATGAGAGCTAATTCAATCAAGGAAACACTGCATGTTGGTGAAGGGCATATTGAAGAGGGATCAGCCGAGTGGTTCTTGTGGGAGAACAACTCCATTTGGCTCACTAACTTCACACACCATCAGGCTTCCAAGCAGCTCTCAAGGAAACTCAGTTTTCACACTCTATGCTTAGTGCCCTTTGTATGGCTAGGACTGAAATGAACCTGGTAGAGCATCCCACACAAACGAATGCTCCACATGCGGGTTTCACATGCCACCAACTCCACATTCACAGGCAACTTCAGCGCCACAGCCGTTTTCAGATAGCCCTCAATGCAAAGGCTCTAGACACAAATATTGGTGAGAGCTAATTCAATCAAGGAAACACTGCATGTTGGTGAAGGGCATATTGAAGAAGGATCAGCCGAGTGGTTCTTGTGGGAGAACAACTCCATTTGGCTCACTAACTTCACACACCATCAGGCTTCCAAGCAGCTCTCAAGGAAACTCAGTTTTCACACTCTATGCTTAGTGCCCTTTGTATGGCTAGGACTGAAATGAACCTGGTAGAGCATCCCACACAAACGAATGCTCCACATGCGGGTTTCACATGCCACCAACTCCACATTCACAGGCAACTTCAGCCCCACAGCCGTTTTCAGATAGCCCTCAATGCAAAGGCTCTAGACGCAAATATTGGTGTGAGAGCTAATTCAATCAAGGAAACACTGCATGTTGGTGAAGGGCATATTGAAGAAGGATCAGCCGAGTGGTTCTTGTGGGAGAACAACTCCATTTGGCTCACTAACTTCACACACCATCAGGCTTCCAAGCAGCTCTAAAGGAAACTCAGTTTTCACACTCTATGCTTAGTGCCCTTTGAGTGCATTATCTAGGAATGAACCTGGTAGAGCATCCCACACAAACGAATGCTCCACATGCGGGTTTCACATGCCACCAACTCCACATTCACAGGCAACTTCAGCGCCAAAGCCGTTTTCAGATAGCCCTCAATGCAAAGGCTCTAGACTCAAATATTGGTGTGAGAGCTAATTCAATCAAGGAAACACTGCATGTTGGTGAAGGGCATATTGAAGAAGGATCAGCCGAGTGGTTCTTGTGGGAGAACAACTCCATTTGGCTCACTAACTTCACACACCATCAGGCTTCCAAGCAGCTCTCAAGGAAACTCAGTTTTCACACTCTATGCTTAGTGCCCTTTGTATGGCTAGGACTGAAATGAACCTGGTAGAGCATCCCACACAAACGAATGCTCCACATGCGGGTTTCACATGCCACCAACTCCACATTCACAGGCAAATTCAGTGCCACAGCTGTTTTCAGATAGCCCTCAATGCAAAGGCTCTAGACGCAAATATTGGTGTGAGAGCTAATTCAATCAAGGAAACACTGCATGTTGGTGAAGGGCATATTGAAGAAGGATCAGTCGAGTAGTTCTTGTGGGAGAACAACTCCATTTGGCTCACTAACTTCACACACCATCAGGCTTCAAAGCAGCTCTCAAGGAAACTCAGTTTTCACACTCTTTGCTTAGTGCCCTTTGAGTGCATTATCTAGGAATGAACCTGGTAGAGCATCCCACACAAACGAATGCTCCACATGCGGGTTTCACATGCCACCAACTCCACATTCACAGGCAACTTCAGCGCCACAGCCCTTTTCAGATAGCCCTCAATGCAAAGGCTCTAGACGCAAATATTGGTGTGAGAGCTAATTCAATCAAGGAAACACTGCATGTTGGTGAAGGGCATATTGAAGAAGGATCAGCCGAGTGGTTCTTGTGGGAGAACAACTCCATTTGGCTCACTAACTTCACACACCATCAGGCTTCCAAGCAGCTCTCAAGGAAACTCAGTTTTCACACTCTATGCTTAGTGCCCTTTGTATGGCTAGGACTGAAATGAACCTGGTAGAGCATCCCACACAAACGAATGCTCCACATGCGGGTTTCACATGCCACCAACTCCACATTCACAGGCAACTTCAGCGCCACAGCCGTTTTCAGATAGCCCTCAATGCAAAGGCTCTAGACGCAAATATTGGTATGAGAGCTAATTCAATCAAGGAAACACTGCATGTTGGTGAAGGGCATATTGAAGAAGGATCAGCCGAGTGGTTCTTGTGGGAGAACAACTCCATTTGGCTCACTAACTTCACACACCATCAGGCTTCCAAGCAGCTCTCAAGGAAACTCAGTTTTCACACTCTATGCTTAGTGCCCTTTGAGTGCATTATCTAGGAAGGAACCTGGTAGAGCATCCCACACAAACGAATGCTCCACATGCGGGTTTCACATGCCACCAACTCCACATTCACAGGCAACTTCAGCGCCACAGCCATTTTCAGATAGCCCTCAATGCAAAGGCTCTAGACGCAAACATTGGTGTGAGAGCTAATTCAATCAAGGAAACACTGCATGTTGGTGAAGGGCATATTGAAGAAGGATCAGCCGAGTGGTTCTTGTGGGAGAACAACTCCATTTGGCTCACTAACTTCACACACCATCAGGCTTCCAAGCAGCTCTCAAGGAAACTCAGTTTTCACACTCTATGCTTAGTGCCCTTTGTATGGCTAGGACTGAAATGAACCTGGTAGAGCATCCCACACAAACGAATGCTCCACATGCGGGTTTCACATGCCACCAACTCCACATTCACAGGCAACTTCAGCGCCACAGCCGTTTTCAGATAGCCCTCAATGCAAAGGCTCTAGACACAAATATTGGTGAGAGCTAATTCAATCAAGGAAACACTGCATGTTGGTGAAGGGCATATTGAAGAAGGATCAGCCGAGTGGTTCTTGTGGGAGAACAACTCCATTTGGCTCACTAACTTCACACACCATCAGGCTTCCAAGCAGCTCTCAAGGAAACTCAGTTTTCACACTCTATGCTTAGTGCCCTTTGTATGGCTAGGACTGAAATGAACCTGGTAGAGCATCCCACACAAACGAATGCTCCACATGCGGGTTTCACATGCCACCAACTCCACATTCACAGGCAACTTCAGCCCCACAGCCGTTTTCAGATAGCCCTCAATGCAAAGGCTCTAGACGCAAATATTGGTGTGAGAGCTAATTCAATCAAGGAAACACTGCATGTTGGTGAAGGGCATATTGAAGAAGGATCAGCCGAGTGGTTCTTGTGGGAGAACAACTCCATTTGGCTCACTAACTTCACACACCATCAGGCTTCCAAGCAGCTCTCAAGGAAACTCAGTTTTCACACTCTATGCTTAGTGCCCTTTGAGTGCATTATCTAGGAATGAACCTGGTAGAGCATCCCACACAAACGAATGCTCCACATGCGGGTTTCACATGCCACCAACTCCACATTCACAGGCAACTTCAGCGCCACAGCCGTTTTCAGATAGCCCTCAATGCAAAGGCTCTAGACTCAAATATTGGTGTGAGAGCTAATTCAATCAAGGAAACACTGCATGTTGGTGAAGGGCATATTGAAGAAGGATCAGCCGAGTGGTTCTTGTGGGAGAACAACTCCATTTGGCTCACTAACTTCACACACCATCAGGCTTCCAAGCAGCTCTCAAGGAAACTCAGTTTTCACACTCTATGCTTAGTGCCCTTTGTATGGCTAGGACTGAAATGAACCTGGTAGAGCATCCCACACAAACGAATGCTCCACATGCGGCTTTCACATGCCACCAACTCCACATTCACAGGCAACTTCAGCCCCCCAGCCGTTTTCAGATAGCCCTCAATGCAAAGGCTCTAGACACAAATATTGGTGTGAGAGCTAATTCAATCAAGGAAACACTGCATGTTGGTGAAGGGCATATTGAAGAAGGATCAGCCGAGTGGATCTTGTGGGAGAACAACTCCATTTGGCTCACTAACTTCACACACCATCAGGCTTCCAAGCAGCTCTCAAGGAAACTCAGTTTTCACACTCTATGCTTAGTGCCCTTTGAGTGCATTATCTAGGAATGAACCTGGTAGAGCATCCCACACAAACGAATGCTCCACATGCGGGTTTCACATGCCACCAACTCCACATTCACAGGCAACTTCAGCGCCACAGCCATTTTCAGATAGCCCTCAATGCAAAGGCTCTAGACGCAAATATTGGTGTGAGAGCTAATTCAATCAAGGAAACACTGCATGTTGGTGAAGGGCATATTGAAGAAGGATCAGCCGAGTGGTTCTTGTGGGAGAACAACTCCATTTGGCTCACTAACTTCACACACCATCAGGCTTCCAAGCAGCTCTCAAGGAAACTCAGTTTTCACACTCTATGCTTAGTGCCCTTTGTATGGCTAGGACTGAAATGAACCTGGTAGAGCATCCCACACAAACGAATGCTCCACATGCGGGTTTCACATGCCACCAACTCCACATTCACAGGCAACTTCAGCGCCACAGCCGTTTTCAGATAGCCCTCAATGCAAAGGCTCTAGACACAAATATTGGTGAGAGCTAATTCAATCAAGGAAACACTGCATGTTGGTGAAGGGCATATTGAAGAAGGATCAGCCGAGTGGTTCTTGTGGGAGAACAACTCCATTTGGCTCACTAACTTCACACACCATCAGGCTTCCAAGCAGCTCTCAAGGAAACTCAGTTTTCACACTCTATGCTTAGTGCCCTTTGTATGGCTAGGACTGAAATGAACCTGGTAGAGCATCCCACACAAACGAATGCTCCACATGCGGGTTTCACATGCCACCAACTCCACATTCACAGGCAACTTCAGCCCCACAGCCGTTTTCAGATAGCCCTCAATGCAAAGGCTCTAGACGCAAATATTGGTGTGAGAGCTAATTCAATCAAGGAAACACTGCATGTTGGTGAAGGGCATATTGAAGAAGGATCAGCCGAGTGGTTCTTGTGGGAGAACAACTCCATTTGGCTCACTAACTTCACACACCATCAGGCTTCCAAGCAGCTCTCAAAGAAACTCAGTTTTCACACTCTATGCTTAGTGCCCTTTGAGTGCATTATCTAGGAATGAACCTGGTAGAGCATCCCACACAAACGAATGCTCCACATGCGGGTTTCACATGCCACCAACTCCACATTCACAGGCAACTTCAGCGCCACAGCCGTTTTCAGATAGCCCTCAATGCAAAGGCTCTAGACGCAAATATTGGTGTGAGAGCTAATTCAATCAAGGAAACACTGCATGTTGGTGAAGGGCATATTGAAGAAGGATCAGCCGAGTGGTTCTTGTGGGAGAACAACTCCATTTGGCTCACTAACTTCACACACCATCAGGCTTCCAAGCAGCTCTCAAGGAAACTCAGTTTTCACACTCTATGCTTAGTGCCCTTTGTATGGCTAGGACTGAAATGAACCTGGTAGAGCATCCCACACAAACGAATGCTCCACATGCGGCTTTCACATGCCACCAACTCCACATTCACAGGCAACTTCAGCGCCACAGCCGTTTTCAGATAGCCCTCAATGCAAAGGCTCTAGACACAAATATTGGTGTGAGAGCTAATTCAATCAAGGAAACACTGCATGTTGGTGAAGGGCATATTGAAGAAGGATCAGCCGAGTGGTTCTTGTGGGAGAACAACTCCATTTGGCTCACTAACTTCACACACCATCAGGCTTCCAAGCAGCTCTCAAGGAAACTCAGTTTTCACACTCTATGCTTAGTGCCCTTTGAGTGCATTATCTAGGAATGAACCTGGTAGAGCATCCCACACAAACGAATGCTCCACATGCGGGTTTCACATGCCACCAACTCCACATTCACAGGCAACTTCAGCGCCACAGCCGTTTTCAGATAGCCCTCAATGCAAAGGATCTAGACACAAATATTGGTGAGAGCTAATTCAATCAAGGAAACACTGCATGTTGGTGAAGGGCATATTGAAGAAGGATCAGCCGAGTGGTTCTTGTGGGAGAACAACTCCATTTGGCTCACTAACTTCACACACCATCAGGCTTCCAAGCAGCTCTCAAGGAAACTCAGTTTTCACACTCTATGCTTAGTGCCCTTTGTATGGCTAGGACTGAAATGAACCTGGTAGAGCATCCCACACAAACGAATGCTCCACATGCGGCTTTCACATGCCACCAACTCCACATTCACAGGCAACTTCAGCGCCACAGCCGTTTTCAGATAGCCCTCAATGCAAAGGCTCTAGACGCAAATATTGGTATGAGAGCTAATTCAATCAAGGAAACACTGCATGTTGGTGAAGGGCATATTGAAGAGGGATCAGCCGAGTGGTTCTTGTGGGAGAACAACTCCATTTGGCTCACTAACTTCACACACCATCAGGCTTCCAAGCAGCTCTCAAGGAAACTCAGTTTTCACACTCTTTGCTTAGTGCCCTTTGAGTGCATTATCTAGGAATGAACCTGGTAGAGCATCCCACACAAACGAATGCTCCACATGCGGGTTTCACATGCCACCAACTCCACATTCACAGGCAACTTCAGCCCCACAGCCGTTTTCAGATAGCCCTCAATGCAAAGGCTCTAGACGCAAATATTGGTGTGAGAGCTAATTCAATCAAGGAAACACTGCATGTTGGTGAAGGGCATATTGAAGAAGGATCAGCCGAGTGGTTCTTGTGGGAGAACAACTCCATTTGGCTCACTAACTTCACACACCATCAGGCTTCCAAGCAGCTCTCAAGGAAACTCAGTTTTCACACTCTATGCTTAGTGCCCTTTGAGTGCATTATCTAGGAATGAACCTGGTAGAGCATCCCACACAAACGAATGCTCCACATGCGGGTTTCACATGCCACCAACTCCACATTCACAGGCAACTTCAGCGCCACAGCCGTTTTCAGATAGCCCTCAATGCAAAGGCTCTAGACGCAAATATTGGTGTGAGAGCTAATTCAATCAAGGAAACACTGCATGTTGGTGAAGGGCATATTGAAGAAGGATCAGCCGAGTGGTTCTTGTGGGAGAACAACTCCATTTGGCTCACTAACTTCACACACCATCAGGCTTCCAAGAAGCTCTCAAGGAAACTCAGTTTTCACACTCTATGCTTAGTGCCCTTTGTATGGCTAGGACTGAAATGAACCTGGTAGAGCATCCCACACAAACGAATGCTCCACATGCGGCTTTCACATGCCACCAACTCCACATTCACAGGCAACTTCAGCGCCACAGCCCTTTTCAGATAGCCCTCAATGCAAAGGCTCTAGACGCAAATATTCATGTGGGAGCTAATTCAATCAAGGAAACACTGCATGTTGGTGAAGGGCATATTGAAGAAGGATCAGCCGAGTGGATCTTGTGGGAGAACAACTCCATTTGGCTCACTAACTTCACACACCATCAGGCTTCCAAGCAGCTCTCAAGGAAACTCAGTTTTCACACTCTATGCTTAGTGCCCTTTGTATGGCTAGGACTGAAATGAACCTGGTAGAGCATCCCACACAAACGAATGCTCCACATGCGGGTTTCACATGCCACCAACTCCACATTCACAGGCAACTTCAGCGCCACAGCCGTTTTCAGATAGCCCTCAATGCAAAGGCTCTAGACGCAAATATTGGTGTGAGAGCTAATTCAATCAAGGAAACACTGCATGTTGGTGAAGGGCATATTGAAGAAGGATCAGCCGAGTGGTTCTTGTGGGAGAACAACTCCATTTGGCTCACTAACTTCACACACCATCAGGCTTCCAAGCAGCTCTCAAGGAAACTCAGTTTTCACACTCTATGCTTAGTGCCCTTTGAGTGCATTATCTAGGAATGAACCTGGTAGAGCATCCCACAGAAACGAATGCTCCACATGCGGGTTTCACATGCCACCAACTCCACATTCACAGGCAACTTCAGCGCCACAGCCATTTTCAGATAGCCCTCAATGCAAAGGCTCTAGACGCAAATATTGGTGTGAGAGCTAATTCAATCAAGGAAACACTGCATGTTGGTGAAGGGCATATTGAAGAAGGATCAGCCGAGTGGTTCTTGTGGGAGAACAACTCCATTTGGCTCACTAACTTCACACACCATCAGGCTTCCAAGCAGCTCTCAAGGAAACTCAGTTTTCACACTCTATGCTTAGTGCCCTTTGTATGGCTAGGACTGAAATGAACCTGGTAGAGCATCCCACACAAACGAATGCTCCACATGCGGGTTTCACATGCCACCAACTCCACATTCACAGGCAACTTCAGCGCCACAGCCGTTTTCAGATAGCCCTCAATGCAAAGGCTCTAGACGCAAATATTGGTGCGAGAGCTAATTCAATCAAGGAAACACTGCATGTTGGTGAAGGGCATATTGAAGAAGGATCAGCCGAGTGGTTCTTGTGGGAGAACAACTCCATTTGGCTCACTAACTTCACACACCATCAGGCTTCCAAGCAGCTCTCAAGGATACTCAGTTTTCACACTCTATGCTTAGTGCCCTTTGAGTGCATTATCTAGGAATGAACCTGGTAGAGCATCCCACACAAACGAATGCTCCACATGCGGGTTTCACATGCCACCAACTCCACATTCACAGGCAACTTCAGCGCCACAGCCGTTTTCAGATAGCCCTCAATGCAAAGGCTCTAGACACAAATATTGGTGAGAGCTAATTCAATCAAGGAAACACTGCATGTTGGTGAAGGGCATATTGAAGAAGGATCAGCCGAGTGGTTCTTGTGGGAGAACAACTCCATTTGGCTCACTAACTTCACACACCATCAGGCTTCCAAGCAGCTCTCAAGGAAACTCAGTTTTCACACTCTATGCTTAGTGCCCTTTGTATGGCTAGGACTGAAATGAACCTGGTAGAGCATCCCACACAAACGAATGCTCCACATGCGGGTTTCACATGCCACCAACTCCATATTCACAGGCAACTTCAGCCCCACAGCCGTTTTCAGATAGCCCTCAATGCAAAGGCTCTAGACGCAAATATTGGTGTGAGAGCTAATTCAATCAAGGAAACACTGCATGTTGGTGAAGGGCATATTGAAGAAGGATCAGCCGAGTGGTTCTTGTGGGAGAACAAATCCATTTGGCTCACTAACTTCACACACCATCAGGCTTCCAAGAAGCTCTCAAGGAAACTCAGTTTTCACACTCTATGCTTAGTGCCCTTTGTATGGCTAGGACTGAAATGAAGCTTGTAGAGCATCCCACACAAACGAATGCTCCACATGCGGCTTTCACATGCCACCAACTCCACATTCACAGGCAACTTCAGCCCCACAGCCGTTTTCAGATAGCCCTCAATGCAAAGGCTCTAGACACAAATATTGGTGTGAGAGCTAATTCAATCAAGGAAACACTGCATGTTGGTGAAGGGCATATTGAAGAAGGATCAGCCGAGTGGTTCTTGTGGGAGAACAACTCCATTTGGCTCACTAACTTCACACACCATCAGGCTTCCAAGCAGCTCTCAAGGAAACTCATTTTTCACACTCTATGCTTAGTGCCCTTTGTATGGCTAGGACTGAAATGAACCTGGTAGAGCATCTCACACAAACGAATGCTCCACATGCGGGTTTCACATGCCACCAACTCCACATTCACAGGCAACTTCAGCGCCACAGCCGTTTTCAGATAGCCCTCAATGCAAACGCTCTAGACGCAAATATTGGTATGAGAGCTAATTCAATCAAGGAAACACTGCATGTTGGTGAAGGGCATATTGAAGAGGGATCAGCCGAGTGGTTCTTGTGGGAGAACAACTCCATTTGGCTCACTAACTTCACACACCATCAGGCTTCCAAGCAGCTCTCAAGGAAACTCAGTTTTCACACTCTTTGCTTAGTGCCCTTTGAGTGCATTATCTAGGAATGAACCTGGTAGAGCATCCCACACAAACGAATGCTCCACATGCGGGTTTCACATGCCACCAACTCCACATTCACAGGCAACTTCAGCGCCACAGCCCTTTTCAGATAGCCCTCAATGCAAAGGCTCTAGACGCAAATATTGATGTGGGAGCTAATTCAATCAAGGAAACACTGCATGTTGGTGAAGGGCATATTGAAGAAGGATCAGCCGAGTGGTTCTTGTGGGAGAACAACTCCATTTGGCTCACTAACTTCACACACCATCAGGCTTCCAAGCAGCTCTCAAGGAAACTCAATTTTCACACTCTATGCTTAGTGCCCTTTGTATGGCTAGGACTGAAATGAACCTGGTAGAGCATCCCACACAAACGAATGCTCCACATGCGGGTTTCACATGCCACCGACTCCACATTCACAGGCAACTTCAGCGCCACAGCCGTTTTCAGATAGCCCTCAATGCAAAGGCTCTAGACGCAAATATTGGTGTGAGAGCTAATTCAATCAAGGAAACACTGCATGTTGGTGAAGGGCATATTGAAGAAGGATCAGCCGAGTGGTTCTTGTGGGAGAACAACTCCATTTGGCTCACTAACTTCACACACCATCAGGCTTCCAAGCAGCTCTCAAGGAAACTCAGTTTTCACACTCTATGCTTAGTGCCCTTTGTATGGCTAGGACTGAAATGAACCTGGTAGAGCATCCCACACAAACGAATGCTCCACATGCGGGTTTCACATGCCACCAACTCCACATTCACAGGCAACTTCAGCCCCACAGCTGTTTTCAGATAGCCCTCAATGCAAAGGCTCTAGACGCAAATATTGGTGTGAGAGCTAATTCAATCAAGGAAACACTGCATGTTGGTGAAGGGCATATTGAAGAAGGATCAGCCGAGTGGTTCTTGTGGGAGAACAACTCCATTTGGCTCACTAACTTCACACACCATCAGGCTTCCAAGCAGCTCTCAAGGAAACTCAGTTTTCACACTCTATGCTTAGTGCCCTTTGAGTGCATTATCTAGGAATGAACCTGGTAGAGCATCCCACACAAACGAATGCTCCACATGCGGGTTTCACATGCCACCAACTCCACATTCACAGGCAACTTCAGCGCCACAGCCCTTTTCAGATAGCCCTCAATGCAAAGGCTCTAGACGCAAATATTGGTGTGAGAGCTAATTCAATCAAGGAAACACTGCATGTTGGTGAAGGGCATATTGAAGAAGGATCAGCCGAGTGGTTCTTGTGGGAGAACAACTCCATTTGGCTCACTAACTTCACACACCATCAGGCTTCCAAGCAGCTCTCAAGGAAACTCAGTTTTCACACTCTATGCTTAGTGCCCTTTGTATGGCTAGGACTGAAATGAAGCTTGTAGAGCATCCCACACAAACGAATGCTCCACATGCGGGTTTCACATGCCACCAACTCCACATTCACAGGCAACTTCAGCCCCACAGCCGTTTTCAGATAGCCCTCAATGCAAAGGCTCTAGACGCAAATATTGGTGTGAGAGCTAATTCAATCAAGGAAACACTGCATGTTGGTGAAGGGCATATTGAAGAAGGATCAGCCGAGTGGTTCTTGTGGGAGAACAACTCCATTTGGCTCACTAACTTCACACACCATCAGGCTTCCAAGCAGCTCTCAAGGAAACTCAGTTTTCACACTCTATGCTTAGTGCCCTTTGAGTGCATTATCTAGGAATGAACCTGGTAGAGCATCCCACACAAACGAATGCTCCACATGCGGGTTTCACATGCCACCAACTCCACATTCACAGGCAACTTCAGCGCCACAGCCGTTTTCAGATAGCCCTCAATGCAAAGGCTCTAGACGCAAATATTGGTGTGAGAGCTAATTCAATCAAGGAAACACTGCATGTTGGTGAAGGGCATATTGAAGAAGGATCAGCCGAGTGGTTCTTGTGGGAGAACAACTCCATTTGGCTCACTAACTTCACACACCATCAGGCTTCCAAGAAGCTCTCAAGGAAACTCAGTTTTCACACTCTATGCTTAGTGCCCTTTGTATGGCTAGGACTGAAATGAACCTGGTAGAGCATCCCACACAAACGAATGCTCCACATGCGGCTTTCACATGTCACCAACTCCACATTCACAGGCAACTTCAGCGCCACAGCCGTTTTCAGATAGCCCTCAATGCAAAGGCTCTAGACGCAAATATTGATGTGGGAGCTAATTCAATCAAGGAAACACTGCATGTTGGTGAAGGGCATATTGAAGAAGGATCAGCCGAGTGGTTCTTGTGGGAGAACAACTCCATTTGGCTCACTAACTTCACACACCATCAGGCTTCCAAGCAGCTCTCAAGGAAACTCAGTTTTCACACTCTATGCTTAGTGCCCTTTGAGTGCATTATCTAGGAATGAACCTGGTAGAGCATCCCACAGAAACGAATGCTCCACATGCGGGTTTCACATGCCACCAACTCCACATTCACAGGCAACTTCAGCGCCACAGCCATTTTCAGATAGCCCTCAATGCAAAGGCTCTAGACGCAAATATTGGTGTGAGAGCTAATTCAATCAAGGAAACACTGCATGTTGGTGAAGGGCATATTGAAGAAGGATCAGCCGAGTGGTTCTTGTGGGAGAACAACTCCATTTGGCTCACTAACTTCACACACCATCAGGCTTCCAAGCAGCTCTCAAGGAAACTCAGTTTTCACACTCTATGCTTAGTGCCCTTTGTATGGCTAGGACTGAAATGAACCTGGTAGAGCATCCCACACAAACGAATGCTCCACATGCGGGTTTCACATGCCACCAACTCCACATTCACAGGCAACTTCAGCGCCACAGCCGTTTTCAGATAGCCCTCAATGCAAAGGCTCTAGACGCAAATATTGGTGCGAGAGCTAATTCAATCAAGGAAACACTGCATGTTGGTGAAGGGCATATTGAAGAAGGATCAGCCAAGTGGTTCTTGTGGGAGAACAACTCCATTTGGCTCACTAACTTCACACACCATCAGGCTTCCAAGCAGCTCTCAAGGATACTCAGTTTTCACACTCTATGCTTAGTGCCCTTTGAGTGCATTATCTAGGAATGAACCTGGTAGAGCATCCCACACAAACGAATGCTCCACATGCGGGTTTCACATGCCACCAACTCCACATTCACAGGCAACTTCAACGCCACAGCCGTTTTCAGATAGCCCTCAATGCAAAGGCTCTAGACACAAATATTGGTGAGAGCTAATTCAATCAAGGAAACACTGCATGTTGGTGAAGGGCATATTGAAGAAGGATCAGCCGAGTGGTTCTTGTGGGAGAACAACTCCATTTGGCTCACTAACTTCACACACCATCAGGCTTCCAAGCAGCTCTCAAGGAAACTCAGTTTTCACACTCTATGCTTAGTGCCCTTTGAGTGCATTATCTAGGAATGAACCTGGTAGAGCATCCCACACAAACGAATGCTCCACATGCGGGTTTCACATGCCACCAACTCCACATTCACAGGCAACTTCAGCGCCATAGCCGTTTTCAGATAGCCCACAATGCAAAGGCTCTAGACGCAAATATTGGTGTGAGAGCTAATTCAATCAAGGAAACACTGCATGTTGGTGAAGGGCATATTGAAAAAGGATCAGCTGAGTGGTTCTTGTGGGAGAACAACTCCATTTGGCTCACGAACTTCACACACCGTCAGGCTTCCAAGCAGCTCTCAAGGAAACTCAGTTTTCACACTCTATGCTTAGTGCCCTTTGTGTGCCTAGGACTGAAATGAAGCTTGGTCAGCATCCCACACAAACGAATGCTCCACATGCGGGTTTCACATGCCACCAACTCCACATTCACAGGCAACTTCAGCGCCACAGCCGTTTTCAGATAGCCCTCAATGCAAAGGCTCTAGACGCAAATATTGGTGTGAGAGCTAATTCAATCAAGGAAACACTGCATGTTGGTGAAGGGCATATTGAAGAAGGATCAGCCGAGTGGTTCTTGTGGGAGAACAACTCCATTTGGCTCACTAACTTCACACACCATCAGGCTTCCAAGCAGCTCTCAAGGAAACTCAGTTTTCACACTCTATGTTTAGTGCCCTTTGAGTGCATTATCTAGGAATGAACCTGGTAGAGCATCCCACACAAACGAATGCTCCACATGCGGGTTTCACATGCCACCAACTCCACATTCACAGGCAACTTCAGCGCCACAGCCGTTTTCAGATAGCCCTCAATGCAAAGGCTCTAGACGCAAATATTGGTGTGAGAGCTAATTCAATCAAGGAAACACTGCATGTTGGTGAAGGGCATATTGAAGAAGGATCAGCCGAGTGGTTCTTGTGGGAGAACAACTCCATTTGGCTCCCTAACTTCACACACCATCAGGCTTCCAAGCAGCTCTCAAGGAAACTCAGTTTTCACACTCTATGTTTAATGCCCTTTGTGTGCCTAGGACTGAAATGAAGCTTGGTCAGCATCCCACACAAACGAATGCTCCACATGCGGGTTTCACATGCCACCAACTCCACATTCACAGGCAACTTCAGTGCCACAGCCGTTTTCAGATAGCCCTCAATGCAAAGGCTCTAGACGCAAATATTGGTGTGAGAGCTAATTCAATCAAGGAAACACTGCATGTTGGTGAAGGGCATATTGAAGAAGGATCAGCCGAGTGGTTCTTGTGGGAGAACAACTCCATTTGGCTCACGAACTTCACACACCATCAGGCTTCCAAGCAGCTCTCAAGGAAACTCAGTTTTCACACTCTATGCTTAGTGCCCTTTGTGTGCCTAGGACTGAAATGAAGGTTGGTCAGCATCCCACACAAACGAATGCTCCACATGCGGGTTTCACATGCCACCAACTCCACATTCACAGGCAACTTCAGCGCCACAGCCGTTTTCAGATAGCCCTCAATGCAAAGGCTCTAGATGCAAATATTGGTGTGAGAGCTAATTCAATGAAGGAAACACTGCATGTTGGTGAAGGGCATATTGAAGAAGGATCAGCTGAGTGGTTCTTGTGGGAGAACAACTCCATTTGGCTCATTAACTTCACACACCATCAGGCTTCCAAGCAGCTCTCAAGGAAACTCAGTTTTCACACTCTATGCTTAGTGCCCTTTGAGTGCATTATCCAGGAATGAACCTGGTAGAGCATCCCACACAAACGAATGCTCCACATGCGGGTTTCACATGCCACCAACTCCACATTCACAGGCAACTTCAGCGCCACAGCCGTTTTCAGATAGCCCTCAATGCAAAGGCTCTAGACGCAAATATTGGTGTGAGAGCTAATTCAATCAAGGAAACACTGCATGTTGGTGAAGGGCATATTGAAGAAGGATCAGCCGAGTGGTTCTTGTGGGAGAACAACTCCATTTGGCTCCCTAACTTCTCACACCATCAGGCTTCCAAGCAGCTCTCAAGGAAACTCAGTTTTCACACTCTATGCTTAGTGCCCTTTGAGTGCATTATCTAGGAATGAACCTGGTAGAGCATCCCACACAAACGAATGCTCCACATGCGGGTTTCACATGCCACCAACTCCACATTCACAGGCAACTTCAGCGCCACAGCCGTTTTCAGATAGCCCTCAATGCAAAGGCTCTAGACGCAAATATTGGTGTGAGAGCTAATTCAATCAAGGAAACACTGCATGTTGGTGAAGGGCATATTGAAGAAGGATCAGCCGAGTGGTTCTTGTGGGAGAACAACTCCATTTGGCTCCCTAACTTCACACACCATCAGGCTTCCAAGCAGCTCTCAAGGAAACTCAGTTTTCACACTCTATGTTTAATGCCCTTTGTGTGCCTAGGACTGAAATGAAGCTTGGTCAGCATCCCACACAAACGAATGCTCCACATGCGGGTTTCACATGCCACCAACTCCACATTCACAGGCAACTTCAGTGCCACAGCCGTTTTCAGATAGCCCTCAATGCAAAGGCTCTAGACGCAAATATTGGTGTGAGAGCTAATTCAATCAAGGAAACACTGCATGTTGGTGAAGGGCATATTGAAGAAGGATCAGCCGAGTGGTTCTTGTGGGAGAACAACTCCATTTGGCTCCCTAACTTCACACACCATCAGGCTTCCAAGCAGCTCTCAAGGAAACTCAGTTTTCACACTCTATGCTTAGTGCCCTTTGAGTGCATTATCTAGGAATGAACCTGGTAGAGCATCCCACACAAACGAATGCTCCACATGCGGGTTTCACATGCCACCAACTCCACATTCACAGGCAACTTCAGCGCCACAGCCGTTTTCAGATAGCCCTCAATGCAAAGGCTCTAGATGCAAATATTGGTGTGAGAGCTAATTCAATGAAGGAAACACTGCATGTTGGTGAAGGGCATATTGAAGAAGGATCAGCTGAGTGGTTCTTGTGGGAGAACAACTCCATTTGGCTCATTAACTTCACACACCATCAGGCTTCCAAGCAGCTCTCAAGGAAACTCAGTTTTCACACTCTATGCTTAGTGCACTTTGAGTGCATTATCCAGGAATGAACCTGGTAGAGCATCCCACACAAACGAATGCTCCACATGCGGGTTTCACATGCCACCAACTCCACATTCACAGGCAACTTCAGCGCCACAGCCGTTTTCAGATAGCCCTCAATGCAAAGGCTCTAGACGCAAATATTGGTGTGAGAGCTAATTCAATCAAGGAAACACTGCATGTTGGTGAAGGGCATATTGAAGAAGGATCAGCCGAGTGGTTCTTGTGGGAGAACAACTCCATTTGGCTCCCTAACTTCTCACACCATCAGGCTTCCAAGCAGCTCTCAAGGAAACTCAGTTTTCACACTCTATGCTTAGTGCCCTTTGAGTGCATTATCTAGGAATGAACCTGGTAGAGCATCCCACACAAACGAATGCTCCACATGCGGGTTTCACATGCCACCAACTCCACATTCACAGGCAACTTCAGCGCCACAGCCGTTTTCAGATAGCCCTCAATGCAAAGGCTCTAGACGCAAATATTGGTGTGAGAGCTAATTCAATCAAGGAAACACTGCATGTTGGTGAAGGGCATATTGAAGAAGGATCAGCTGAGTGGTTCTTGTGGGAGAACAACTCCATTTGGCTCATTAACTTCACACACCATCAGGCTTCCAAGCAGCTCTCAAGGAAACTCAGTTTTCACACTCTATGCTTAGTGCACTTTGAGTGCATTATCCAGGAATGAACCTGGTAGAGCATCCCACACAAACGAATGCTCCACATGCGGGTTTCACATGCCACCAACTCCACATTCACAGGCAACTTCAGCGCCACAGCCGTTTTCAGATAGCCCTCAATGCAAAGGCTCTAGACGCAAATATTGGTGTGAGAGCTAATTCAATCAAGGAAACACTGCATGTTGGTGAAGGGCATATTGAAGAAGGATCAGCCGAGTGGTTCTTGTGGGAGAACAACTCCATTTGGCTCCCTAACTTCTCACACCATCAGGCTTCCAAGCAGCTCTCAAGGAAACTCAGTTTTCACACTCTATGCTTAGTGCCCTTTGAGTGCATTATCTAGGAATGAACCTGGTAGAGCATCCCACACAAACGAATGCTCCACATGCGGGTTTCACATGCCACCAACTCCACATTCACAGGCAACTTCAGCGCCACAGCCGTTTTCAGATAGCCCTCAATGCAAAGGCTCTAGACGCAAATATTGGTGTGAGAGCTAATTCAATCAAGGAAACACTGCATGTTGGTGAAGGGCATATTGAAGAAGGATCAGCCGAGTGGTTCTTGTGGGAGAACAACTCCATTTGGCTCCCTAACTTCACACACCATCAGGCTTCCAAGCAGCTCTCAAGGAAACTCAGTTTTCACACTCTATGTTTAATGCCCTTTGTGTGCCTAGGACTGAAATGAAGCTTGGTCAGCATCCCACACAAACGAATGCTCCACATGCGGGTTTCACATGCCACCAACTCCACATTCACAGGCAACTTCAGTGCCACAGCCGTTTTCAGATAGCCCTCAATGCAAAGGCTCTAGACGCAAATATTGGTGTGAGAGCTAATTCAATCAAGGAAACACTGCATGTTGGTGAAGGGCATATTGAAGAAGGATCAGCCGAGTGGTTCTTGTGGGAGAACAACTCCATTTGGCTCCCTAACTTCACACACCATCAGGCTTCCAAGCAGCTCTCAAGGAAACTCAGTTTTCACACTCTATGCTTAGTGCCCTTTGAGTGCATTATCTAGGAATGAACCTGGTAGAGCATCCCACACAAACGAATGCTCCACATGCGGGTTTCACATGCCACCAACTCCACATTCACAGGCAACTTCAGCGCCACAGCCGTTTTCAGATAGCCCTCAATGCAAAGGCTCTAGATGCAAATATTGGTGTGAGAGCTAATTCAATCAAGGAAACACTGCATGTTGGTGAAGGGCATATTGAAGAAGGATCAGCTGAGTGGTTCTTGTGGGAGAACAACTCCATTTGGCTCATTAACTTCACACACCATCAGGCTTCCAAGCAGCTCTCAAGGAAACTCAGTTTTCACACTCTATGCTTAGTGCACTTTGAGTGCATTATCCAGGAATGAACCTGGTAGAGCATCCCACACAAACGAATGCTCCACATGCGGGTTTCACATGCCACCAACTCCACATTCACAGGCAACTTCAGCGCCACAGCCGTTTTCAGATAGCCCTCAATGCAAAGGCTCTAGACGCAAATATTGGTGTGAGAGCTAATTCAATCAAGGAAACACTGCATGTTGGTGAAGGGCATATTGAAGAAGGATCAGCCGAGTGGTTCTTGTGGGAGAACAACTCCATTTGGCTCCCTAACTTCTCACACCATCAGGCTTCCAAGCAGCTCTCAAGGAAACTCAGTTTTCACACTCTATGCTTAGTGCCCTTTGAGTGCATTATCTAGGAATGAACCTGGTAGAGCATCCCACAGAAACGAATGCTCCACATGCGGGTTTCACATGCCACCAACTCCACATTCACAGGCAACTTCAGCGCCACAGCCGTTTTCAGATAGCCCTCAATGCAAAGGCTCTAGACGCAAATATTGGTGTGAGAGCTAATTCAATCAAGGAAACACTGCATGTTGGTGAAGGGCATATTGAAGAAGGATCAGCCGAGTGGTTCTTGTGGGAGAACAACTCCATTTGGCTCACTAACTTCACACACCATCAGGCTTCCAAGCAGCTCTCAAGGAAACTCAGTTTTCACACTCTATGTTTAGTGCCCTTTGAGTGCATTATCTAGGAATGAACCTGGTAGAGCATCCCACACAAACGAATGCTCCACATGCGGGTTTCACATGCCACCAACTCCACATTCACAGGCAACTTCAGCGCCACAGCCGTTTTCAGATAGCCCTCAATGCAAAGGCTCTAGACGCAAATATTGGTGTGAGAGCTAATTCAATCAAGGAAACACTGCATGTTGGTGAAGGGCATATTGAAGAAGGATCAACCGAGTGGTTCTTGTGGGAGAACAACTCCATTTGGCTCACTAACTTCACACACCATCAGGCTTCCAAGCAGCTCTCAAGGAAACTCAGTTTTCACACTCTATGCTTAGTGCCCTTTGTGTGCCTAGGACTGAAATGAAGCTTGGTCAGCATCCCACACAAACGAATGCTCCACATGCGGGTTTCACATGCCACCAACTCCACATTCACAGGCAACTTCAGCGCCACAGCCGTTTTCAGATAGCCCACAATGCAAAGGCTCTAGACGCAAATATTGGTGTGAGAGCTAATTCAATCAAGGAAACACTGCATGTTGGTGAAGGGCATATTGAAGAAGGATCAGCCGAGTGGTTCTTGTGGGAGAACAACTCCATTTGGCTCACTAACTTCACACACCATCAGGCTTCCAAGCAGCTCTCAAGGAAACTCAGTTTTCACACTCTATGCTTAGTGCCCTTTGAGTGCATTATCTAGGAATGAACCTGGTAGAGCATCCCACACAAACGAATGCTCCACATGCGGGTTTCACATGCCACCAACTCCACATTCACAGGCAACTTCAGCGCCACAGCCGTTTTCAGATAGCCCTCAATGCAAAGGCTCTAGACGCAAATATTGGTGTGAGAGCTAATTCAATAAAGGAAACACTGCATGTTGGTGAAGGGCATATTGAAGAAGGATCAGCCGAGTGGTTCTTGTGGGAGAACAACTCCATTTGGCTCCCTAACTTCACACACCATCAGGCTTCCAAGCAGCTCTCAAGGAAACTCAGTTTTCACACTCTATGCTTAGTGCCCTTTGAGTGCATTATCTAGGAATGAACCTGGTAGAGCATCCCACACAAACGAATGCTCCACATGCGGGTTTCACATGCCACCAACTCCACATTCACAGGCAACTTCAGCGCCACAGCCGTTTTCAGATAGCCCACAATGCAAAGGCTCTAGACGCAAATATTGGTGTGAGAGCTAATTCAATCAAGGAAACACTGCATGTTGGTGAAGGGCATATTGAAGAAGGATCAGCCGAGTGGTTCTTGTGGGAGAACAACTCCATTTGGCTCACGAACTTCACACACCGTCAGGCTTCCAAGCAGCTCTCAAGGAAACTCAGTTTTCACACTCTATGCTTAGTGCCCTTTGTGTGCCTAGGACTGAAATGAAGCTTGGTCAGCATCCCACACAAACGAATGCTCCACATGCGGGTTTCACATGCCACCAACTCCACATTCACAGGCAACTTCAGCGCCACAGCCGTTTTCAGATAGCCCACAATGCAAAGGCTCTAGACGCAAATATTGGTGTGAGAGCTAATTCAATCAAGGAAACACTGCATGTTGGTGAAGGGCATATTGAAGAAGGATCAGCCGAGTGGTTCTTGTGGGAGAACAACTCCATTTGGCTCACTAACTTCACACACCATCAGGCTTCCAAGCAGCTCTCAAGGAAACTCAGTTTTCACACTCTATGCTTAGTGCCCTTTGAGTGCATTATCTAGGAATGAACCTGGTAGAGCATCCCACACAAACGAATGCTCCACATGCGGGTTTCACATGCCACCAACTCCACATTCACAGGCAACTTCAGCGCCACAGCCGTTTTCAGATAGCCCTCAATGCAAAGGCTCTAGACGCAAATATTGGTGTGAGAGCTAATTCAATCAAGGAAACACTGCATGTTGGTGAAGGGCATATTGAAGAAGGATCAACCGAGTGGTTCTTGTGGGAGAACAACTCCATTTGGCTCACTAACTTCACACACCATCAGGCTTCCAAGCAGCTCTCAAGGAAACTCAGTTTTCACACTCTATGCTTAGTGCCCTTTGTATGGCTAGGACTGAAATGAACCTGGTAGAGCATCCCACACAAACGAATGCTCCACATGCGGGTTTCACTTGCCACCAACTCCACATTCACAGGCAACTTCAGCGCCACAGCCGTTTTCAGATAGCCCTCAATGCAAAGGCTCTAGACGCAAATATTGGTGTGAGAGCTAATTCAATCAAGGAAACACTGCATGTTGGTGAAGGGCATATTGAAGAAGGATCAGCCGAGTGGTTCTTGTGGGAGAACAACTCCATTTGGCTCACGAACTTCACACACCATCAGGCTTCCAAGCAGCTCTCAAGGAAACTCAGTTTTCACACTCTATGCCTAGTGCCCTTTGAGTGCATTATCTAGAAATGGACCTGGTAGAGCATCCCACACAAACGAATGCTCCACATGCGGGTTTCACATGCCACCAACTCCACATTCACAGGCAACTTCAGCGCCACAGCCGTTTTCAGATAGCCCTCAATGCAAAGGCTCTAGACGCAAATATTGGTGTGAGAGCTAATTCAATCAAGGAAACACTGCATGTTGGTGAAGGGCATATTGAAGAAGGATCAGCCGAGTGGTTCTTGTGGGAGAACAACTCCATTTGGCTCTCTAACTTCACACACCATCAGGCTTCCAAGCAGCTCTCAAGGAAACTCAGTTTTCACACTCTATGCTTAGTGCCCTTTGAGTGCATTATCTAGGAATGAACCTGGTAGAGCATCCCACACAAACGAATGCTCCACATGCGGGTTTCACTTGCCACCAACTCCACATTCACAGGCAACTTCAGCGCCACAGCCGTTTTCAGATAGCCCTCAATGCAAAGGCTCTAGACGCAAATATTGGTGTGAGAGCTAATTCAATCAAGGAAACACTGCATGTTGGTGAAGGGCATATTGAAGAAGGATCAGCCGAGTGGTTCTTGTGGGAGAACAACTCCATTTGGCTCACTAACTTCACACACCATCAGGCTTCCAAGCAGCTCTCAAGGAAACTCAGTTTTCACACTCTATGCTTAGTGCCCTTTGTATGGCTAGGACTGAAATGAACCTGGTAGAGCATCCCACACAAACGAATGCTCCACATGCGGGTTTCACTTGCCACCAACTCCACATTCACAGGCAACTTCAGCGCCACAGCCGTTTTCAGATAGCCCTCAATGCAAAGGCTCTAGACGCAAATATTGGTGTGAGAGCTAATTCAATCAAGGAAACACTGCATGTTGGTGAAGGGCATATTGAAGAAGGATCAGCCGAGTGGTTCTTGTGGGAGAACAACTCCATTTGGCTCCCTAACTTCACACACCATCAGGCTTCCAAGCAGCTCTCAAGGAAACTCAGTTTTCACACTCTATGCTTAGTGCCCTTTGTGTGGCTAGGACTGAAATGAAGCTTGGTCAGCATCCCACACAAACGAATGCTCCACATGCGGGTTTCACATGGCACCAACTCCACATTCACAGGCAACTTCAGCGCCACAGCCGTTTTCAGATAGCCCTCAATGCAAAGGCTCTAGACGCAAATATTGGTGTGAGAGCTAATTCAATCAAGGAAACACTGCATGTTGGTGAAGGGCATATTGAAGAAGGATCAGCCGAGTGGTTCTTGTGGGAGAACAACTCCATTTGGCTCACTAACTTCACACACCATCAGGCTTCCAAGCAGCTCTCAAGGAAACTCAGTTTTCACACTCTATGCTTAGTGCCCTTTGAGTGCATTATCTAGGAATGAACCTGGTAGAGCATCCCACACAAACGAATGCTCCACATGCGGGTTTCACATGCCACCAACTCCACATTCACAGGCAACTTCAGCGCCACAGCCGTTTTCAGATAGCCCACAATGCAAAGGCTCTAGACGCAAATATTGGTGTGAGAGCTAATTCAATCAAGGAAACACTGCATGTTGGTGAAGGGCATATTGAAGAAGGATCAGCCGAGTGGTTCTTGTGGGAGAACAACTCCATTTGGCTCCCTAACTTCACACACCATCAGGCTTCCAAGCAGCTCTCAAGAAAACTCAGTTTTCACACTCTATGCTTAGTGCCCTTTGAGTGCATTATCTAGGAATGAACCTGGTAGAGCATCCCACACAAACGAATGCTCCACATGCGGGTTTCACATGCCACCAACTCCACATTCACAGGCAACTTCAGCGCCACAGCCGTTTTCAGATAGCCCTCAATGCAAAGGCTCTAGACGCAAATATTGGTGTGAGAGGTAATTCAATCAAGGAAACACTGCATGTTGGTGAAGGGCATATTGAAGAAGGATCAGCCGAGTGGTTCTTGTGGGAGAACAACTCCATTTGGCTCACTAACTTCACACACCATCAGGCTTCCAAGCAGCTCTCAAGGAAACTCAGTTTTCACACTCTATGCTTAGTGCCCTTTGAGTGCATTATCTAGGAATGAACCTGGTAGAGCATCCCACACAAACGAATGCTCCACATGCGGGTTTCACATGCCACCAACTCCACATTCACAGGCAACTTCAGCGCCATAGCCGTTTTCAGATAGCCCACAATGCAAAGGCTCTAGACGCAAATATTGGTGTGAGAGCTAATTCAATCAAGGAAACACTGCATGTTGGTGAAGGGCATATTGAAAAAGGATCAGCTGAGTGGTTCTTGTGGGAGAACAACTCCATTTGGCTCACGAACTTCACACACCGTCAGGCTTCCAAGCAGCTCTCAAGGAAACTCAGTTTTCACACTCTATGCTTAGTGCCCTTTGTGTGCCTAGGACTGAAATGAAGCTTGGTCAGCATCCCACACAAACGAATGCTCCACATGCGGGTTTCACATGCCACCAACTCCACATTCACAGGCAACTTCAGCGCCACAGCCGTTTTCAGATAGCCCTCAATGCAAAGGCTCTAGACGCAAATATTGGTGTGAGAGCTAATTCAATCAAGGAAACACTGCATGTTGGTGAAGGGCATATTGAAGAAGGATCAGCCGAGTGGTTCTTGTGGGAGAACAACTCCATTTGGCTCACTAACTTCACACACCATCAGGCTTCCAAGCAGCTCTCAAGGAAACTCAGTTTTCACACTCTATGTTTAGTGCCCTTTGAGTGCATTATCTAGGAATGAACCTGGTAGAGCATCCCACACAAACGAATGCTCCACATGCGGGTTTCACATGCCACCAACTCCACATTCACAGGCAACTTCAGCGCCACAGCCGTTTTCAGATAGCCCTCAATGCAAAGGCTCTAGACGCAAATATTGGTGTGAGAGCTAATTCAATCAAGGAAACACTGCATGTTGGTGAAGGGCATATTGAAGAAGGATCAGCCGAGTGGTTCTTGTGGGAGAACAACTCCATTTGGCTCCCTAACTTCACACACCATCAGGCTTCCAAGCAGCTCTCAAGGAAACTCAGTTTTCACACTCTATGTTTAATGCCCTTTGTGTGCCTAGGACTGAAATGAAGCTTGGTCAGCATCCCACACAAACGAATGCTCCACATGCGGGTTTCACATGCCACCAACTCCACATTCACAGGCAACTTCAGTGCCACAGCCGTTTTCAGATAGCCCTCAATGCAAAGGCTCTAGACGCAAATATTGGTGTGAGAGCTAATTCAATCAAGGAAACACTGCATGTTGGTGAAGGGCATATTGAAGAAGGATCAGCCGAGTGGTTCTTGTGGGAGAACAACTCCATTTGGCTCACTAACTTCACACACCATCAGGCTTCCAAGCAGCTCTCAAGGAAACTCAGTTTTCACACTCTATGCTTAGTGCCCTTTGTGTGCCTAGGACTGAAATGAAGGTTGGTCAGCATCCCACACAAACGAATGCTCCACATGCGGGTTTCACATGCCACCAACTCCACATTCACAGGCAACTTCAGCGCCACAGCCGTTTTCAGATAGCCCTCAATGCAAAGGCTCTAGATGCAAATATTGGTGTGAGAGCTAATTCAATGAAGGAAACACTGCATGTTGGTGAAGGGCATATTGAAGAAGGATCAGCTGAGTGGTTCTTGTGGGAGAACAACTCCATTTGGCTCATTAACTTCACACACCATCAGGCTTCCAAGCAGCTCTCAAGGAAACTCAGTTTTCACACTCTATGCTTAGTGCACTTTGAGTGCATTATCCAGGAATGAACCTGGTAGAGCATCCCACACAAACGAATGCTCCACATGCGGGTTTCACATGCCACCAACTCCACATTCACAGGCAACTTCAGCGCCACAGCCGTTTTCAGATAGCCCTCAATGCAAAGGCTCTAGACGCAAATATTGGTGTGAGAGCTAATTCAATCAAGGAAACACTGCATGTTGGTGAAGGGCATATTGAAGAAGGATCAGCCGAGTGGTTCTTGTGGGAGAACAACTCCATTTGGCTCCCTAACTTCTCACACCATCAGGCTTCCAAGCAGCTCTCAAGGAAACTCAGTTTTCACACTCTATGCTTAGTGCCCTTTGAGTGCATTATCTAGGAATGAACCTGGTAGAGCATCCCACACAAACGAATGCTCCACATGCGGGTTTCACATGCCACCAACTCCACATTCACAGGCAACTTCAGCGCCACAGCCGTTTTCAGATAGCCCTCAATGCAAAGGCTCTAGACGCAAATATTGGTGTGAGAGCTAATTCAATCAAGGAAACACTGCATGTTGGTGAAGGGCATATTGAAGAAGGATCAGCCGAGTGGTTCTTGTGGGAGAACAACTCCATTTGGCTCCCTAACTTCACACACCATCAGGCTTCCAAGCAGCTCTCAAGGAAACTCAGTTTTCACACTCTATGTTTAATGCCCTTTGTGTGCCTAGGACTGAAATGAAGCTTGGTCAGCATCCCACACAAACGAATGCTCCACATGCGGGTTTCACATGCCACCAACTCCACATTCACAGGCAACTTCAGTGCCACAGCCGTTTTCAGATAGCCCTCAATGCAAAGGCTCTAGACGCAAATATTGGTGTGAGAGCTAATTCAATCAAGGAAACACTGCATGTTGGTGAAGGGCATATTGAAGAAGGATCAGCCGAGTGGTTCTTGTGGGAGAACAACTCCATTTGGCTCCCTAACTTCACACACCATCAGGCTTCCAAGCAGCTCTCAAGGAAACTCAGTTTTCACACTCTATGCTTAGTGCCCTTTGAGTGCATTATCTAGGAATGAACCTGGTAGAGCATCCCACACAAACGAATGCTCCACATGCGGGTTTCACATGCCACCAACTCCACATTCACAGGCAACTTCAGCGCCACAGCCGTTTTCAGATAGCCCTCAATGCAAAGGCTCTAGATGCAAATATTGGTGTGAGAGCTAATTCAATGAAGGAAACACTGCATGTTGGTGAAGGGCATATTGAAGAAGGATCAGCTGAGTGGTTCTTGTGGGAGAACAACTCCATTTGGCTCATTAACTTCACACACCATCAGGCTTCCAAGCAGCTCTCAAGGAAACTCAGTTTTCACACTCTATGCTTAGTGCACTTTGAGTGCATTATCCAGGAATGAACCTGGTAGAGCATCCCACACAAACGAATGCTCCACATGCGGGTTTCACATGCCTCCAACTCCACATTCACAGGCAACTTCAGCGCCACAGCCGTTTTCAGATAGCCCTCAATGCAAAGGCTCTAGACGCAAATATTGGTGTGAGAGCTAATTCAATCAAGGAAACACTGCATGTTGGTGAAGGGCATATTGAAGAAGGATCAGCCGAGTGGTTCTTGTGGGAGAACAACTCCATTTGGCTCCCTAACTTCTCACACCATCAGGCTTCCAAGCAGCTCTCAAGGAAACTCAGTTTTCACACTCTATGCTTAGTGCCCTTTGAGTGCATTATCTAGGAATGAACCTGGTAGAGCATCCCACACAAACGAATGCTCCACATGCGGGTTTCACATGCCACCAACTCCACATTCACAGGCAACTTCAGCGCCACAGCCGTTTTCAGATAGCCCTCAATGCAAAGGCTCTAGACGCAAATATTGGTGTGAGAGCTAATTCAATCAAGGAAACACTGCATGTTGGTGAAGGGCATATTGAAGAAGGATCAGCCGAGTGGTTCTTGTGGGAGAACAACTCCATTTGGCTCATTAACTTCACACACCATCAGGCTTCCAAGCAGCTCTCAAGGAAACTCAGTTTTCACACTCTATGCTTAGTGCACTTTGAGTGCATTATCCAGGAATGAACCTGGTAGAGCATCCCACACAAACGAATGCTCCACATGCGGGTTTCACATGCCACCAACTCCACATTCACAGGCAACTTCAGCGCCACAGCCGTTTTCAGATAGCCCTCAATGCAAAGGCTCTAGACGCAAATATTGGTGTGAGAGCTAATTCAATCAAGGAAACACTGCATGTTGGTGAAGGGCATATTGAAGAAGGATCAGCCGAGTGGTTCTTGTGGGAGAACAACTCCATTTGGCTCCCTAACTTCTCACACCATCAGGCTTCCAAGCAGCTCTCAAGGAAACTCAGTTTTCACACTCTATGCTTAGTGCCCTTTGAGTGCATTATCTAGGAATGAACCTGGTAGAGCATCCCACACAAACGAATGCTCCACATGCGGGTTTCACATGCCACCAACTCCACATTCACAGGCAACTTCAGCGCCACAGCCGTTTTCAGATAGCCCTCAATGCAAAGGCTCTAGACGCAAATATTGGTGTGAGAGCTAATTCAATCAAGGAAACACTGCATGTTGGTGAAGGGCATATTGAAGAAGGATCAGCCGAGTGGTTCTTGTGGGAGAACAACTCCATTTGGCTCCCTAACTTCACACACCATCAGGCTTCCAAGCAGCTCTCAAGGAAACTCAGTTTTCACACTCTATGTTTAATGCCCTTTGTGTGCCTAGGACTGAAATGAAGCTTGGTCAGCATCCCACACAAACGAATGCTCCACATGCGGGTTTCACATGCCACCAACTCCACATTCACAGGCAACTTCAGTGCCACAGCCGTTTTCAGATAGCCCTCAATGCAAAGGCTCTAGACGCAAATATTGGTGTGAGAGCTAATTCAATCAAGGAAACACTGCATGTTGGTGAAGGGCATATTGAAGAAGGATCAGCCGAGTGGTTCTTGTGGGAGAACAACTCCATTTGGCTCCCTAACTTCACACACCATCAGGCTTCCAAGCAGCTCTCAAGGAAACTCAGTTTTCACACTCTATGCTTAGTGCCCTTTGAGTGCATTATCTAGGAATGAACCTGGTAGAGCATCCCACACAAACGAATGCTCCACATGCGGGTTTCACATGCCACCAACTCCACATTCACAGGCAACTTCAGCGCCACAGCCGTTTTCAGATAGCCCTCAATGCAAAGGCTCTAGATGCAAATATTGGTGTGAGAGCTAATTCAATGAAGGAAACACTGCATGTTGGTGAAGGGCATATTGAAGAAGGATCAGCTGAGTGGTTCTTGTGGGAGAACAACTCCATTTGGCTCATTAACTTCACACACCATCAGGCTTCCAAGCAGCTCTCAAGGAAACTCAGTTTTCACACTCTATGCTTAGTGCACTTTGAGTGCATTATCCAGGAATGAACCTGGTAGAGCATCCCACACAAACGAATGCTCCACATGCGGGTTTCACATGCCACCAACTCCACATTCACAGGCAACTTCAGCGCCACAGCCGTTTTCAGATAGCCCTCAATGCAAAGGCTCTAGACGCAAATATTGGTGTGAGAGCTAATTCAATCAAGGAAACACTGCATGTTGGTGAAGGGCATATTGAAGAAGGATCAGCCGAGTGGTTCTTGTGGGAGAACAACTCCATTTGGCTCCCTAACTTCTCACACCATCAGGCTTCCAAGCAGCTCTCAAGGAAACTCAGTTTTCACACTCTATGCTTAGTGCCCTTTGAGTGCATTATCTAGGAATGAACCTGGTAGAGCATCCCACAGAAACGAATGCTCCACATGCGGGTTTCACATGCCACCAACTCCACATTCACAGGCAACTTCAGCGCCACAGCCGTTTTCAGATAGCCCTCAATGCAAAGGCTCTAGACGCAAATATTGGTGTGAGAGCTAATTCAATCAAGGAAACACTGCATGTTGGTGAAGGGCATATTGAAGAAGGATCAGCCGAGTGGTTCTTGTGGGAGAACAACTCCATTTGGCTCACTAACTTCACACACCATCAGGCTTCCAAGCAGCTCTCAAGGAAACTCAGTTTTCACACTCTATGTTTAGTGCCCTTTGAGTGCATTATCTAGGAATGAACCTGGTAGAGCATCCCACACAAACGAATGCTCCACATGCGGGTTTCACATGCCACCAACTCCACATTCACAGGCAACTTCAGCGCCACAGCCGTTTTCAGATAGCCCTCAATGCAAAGGCTCTAGACGCAAATATTGGTGTGAGAGCTAATTCAATCAAGGAAACACTGCATGTTGGTGAAGGGCATATTGAAGAAGGATCAACCGAGTGGTTCTTGTGGGAGAACAACTCCATTTGGCTCACTAACTTCACACACCATCAGGCTTCCAAGCAGCTCTCAAGGAAACTCAGTTTTCACACTCTATGCTTAGTGCCCTTTGTGTGCCTAGGACTGAAATGAAGCTTGGTCAGCATCCCACACAAACGAATGCTCCACATGCGGGTTTCACATGCCACCAACTCCACATTCACAGGCAACTTCAGCGCCACAGCCGTTTTCAGATAGCCCACAATGCAAAGGCTCTAGACGCAAATATTGGTGTGAGAGCTAATTCAATCAAGGAAACACTGCATGTTGGTGAAGGGCATATTGAAGAAGGATCAGCCGAGTGGTTCTTGTGGGAGAACAACTCCATTTGGCTCACTAACTTCACACACCATCAGGCTTCCAAGCAGCTCTCAAGAAAACTCAGTTTTCACACTCTATGCTTAGTGCCCTTTGAGTGCATTATCTAGGAATGAACCTGGTAGAGCATCCCACACAAACGAATGCTCCACATGCGGGTTTCACATGCCACCAACTCCACATTCACAGGCAACTTCAGCGCCACAGCCGTTTTCAGATAGCCCTCAATGCAAAGGCTCTAGACGCAAATATTGGTGTGAGAGCTAATTCAATAAAGGAAACACTGCATGTTGGTGAAGGGCATATTGAAGAAGGATCAGCCGAGTGGTTCTTGTGGGAGAACAACTCCATTTGGCTCACTAACTTCACACACCATCAGGCTTCCAAGCAGCTCTCAAGGAAACTCAGTTTTCACACTCTATGCTTAGTGCCCTTTGAGTGCATTATCTAGGAATGAACCTGGTAGAGCATCCCACACAAACGAATGCTCCACATGCGGGTTTCACATGCCACCAACTCCACATTCACAGGCAACTTCAGCGCCACAGCCGTTTTCAGATAGCCCACAATGCAAAGGCTCTAGACGCAAATATTGGTGTGAGAGCTAATTCAATCAAGGAAACACTGCATGTTGGTGAAGGGCATATTGAAGAAGGATCAGCCGAGTGGTTCTTGTGGGAGAACAACTCCATTTGGCTCACGAACTTCACACACCGTCAGGCTTCCAAGCAGCTCTCAAGGAAACTCAGTTTTCACACTCTATGCTTAGTGCCCTTTGTGTGCCTAGGACTGAAATGAAGCTTGGTCAGCATCCCACACAAACGAATGCTCCACATGCGGGTTTCACATGCCACCAACTCCACATTCACAGGCAACTTCAGCGCCACAGCCGTTTTCAGATAGCCCACAATGCAAAGGCTCTAGACGCAAATATTGGTGTGAGAGCTAATTCAATCAAGGAAACACTGCATGTTGGTGAAGGGCATATTGAAGAAGGATCAGCCGAGTGGTTCTTGTGGGAGAACAACTCCATTTGGCTCACTAACTTCACACACCATCAGGCTTCCAAGCAGCTCTCAAGGAAACTCAGTTTTCACACTCTATGCTTAGTGCCCTTTGAGTGCATTATCTAGGAATGAACCTGGTAGAGCATCCCACACAAACGAATGCTCCACATGCGGGTTTCACATGCCACCAACTCCACATTCACAGGCAACTTCAGCGCCACAGCCGTTTTCAGATAGCCCTCAATGCAAAGGCTCTAGACGCAAATATTGGTGTGAGAGCTAATTCAATCAAGGAAACACTGCATGTTGGTGAAGGGCATATTGAAGAAGGATCAACCGAGTGGTTCTTGTGGGAGAACAACTCCATTTGGCTCACTAACTTCACACACCATCAGGCTTCCAAGCAGCTCTCAAGGAAACTCAGTTTTCACACTCTATGCTTAGTGCCCTTTGTGTGCCTAGGACTGAAATGAAGCTTGGTCAGCATCCCACACAAACGAATGCTCCACATGCGGGTTTCACATGCCACCAACTCCACATTCACAGGCAACTTCAGCGCCACAGCCGTTTTCAGATAGCCCACAATGCAAAGGCTCTAGACGCAAATATTGGTGTGAGAGCTAATTCAATCAAGGAAACACTGCATGTTGGTGAAGGGCATATTGAAGAAGGATCAGCCGAGTGGTTCTTGTGGGAGAACAACTCCATTTGGCTCCCTAACTTCACACACCATCAGGCTTCCAAGCAGCTCTCAAGAAAACTCAGTTTTCACACTCTATGCTTAGTGCCCTTTGAGTGCATTATCTAGGAATGAACCTGGTAGAGCATCCCACACAAACGAATGCTCCACATGCGGGTTTCACATGCCACCAACTCCACATTCACAGGCAACTTCAGCGCCACAGCCGTTTTCAGATAGCCCTCAATGCAAAGGCTCTAGACGCAAATATTGGTGTGAGAGCTAATTCAATAAAGGAAACACTGCATGTTGGTGAAGGGCATATTGAAGAAGGATCAGCCGAGTGGTTCTTGTGGGAGAACAACTCCATTTGGCTCACTAACTTCACACACCATCAGGCTTCCAAGCAGCTCTCAAGGAAACTCAGTTTTCACACTCTATGCTTAGTGCCCTTTGAGTGCATTATCTAGGAATGAACCTGGTAGAGCATCCCACACAAACGAATGCTCCACATGCGGGTTTCACATGCCACCAACTCCACATTCACAGGCAACTTCAGCGCCACAGCCGTTTTCAGATAGCCCACAATGCAAAGGCTCTAGACGCAAATATTGGTGTGAGAGCTAATTCAATCAAGGAAACACTGCATGTTGGTGAAGGGCATATTGAAGAAGGATCAGCCGAGTGGTTCTTGTGGGAGAACAACTCCATTTGGCTCACGAACTTCACACACCATCAGGCTTCCAAGCAGCTCTCAAGGAAACTCAGTTTTCACACTCTATGCTTAGTGCCCTTTGTGTGCCTAGGACTGAAATGAAGCTTGGTC
Source organism: Ochotona princeps (assembly GCF_030435755.1). NCBI lineage: Eukaryota > Metazoa > Chordata > Mammalia > Lagomorpha > Ochotonidae > Ochotona > Ochotona princeps. The sequence continues at coordinate 175,643 of NW_026697836.1, read as the reverse complement.
AGCATCCCACACAAACGAATGCTCCACATGCGGGTTTCACATGCCACCAACTCCACATTCACAGGCAACTTCAGCGCCACAGCCGTTTTCAGATAGCCCACAATGCAAAGGCTCTAGACGCAAATATTGGTGTGAGAGCTAATTCAATCAAGGAAACACTGCATGTTGGTGAAGGGCATATTGAAGAAGGATCAGCCGAGTGGTTCTTGTGGGAGAACAACTCCATTTGGCTCACTAACTTCACACACCATCAGGCTTCCAAGCAGCTCTCAAGGAAACTCAGTTTTCACACTCTATGCTTAGTGCCCTTTGAGTGCATTATCTAGGAATGAACCTGGTAGAGCATCCCACACAAACGAATGCTCCACATGCGGGTTTCACATGCCACCAACTCCACATTCACAGGCAACTTCAGCGCCACAGCCGTTTTCAGATAGCCCTCAATGCAAAGGCTCTAGACGCAAATATTGGTGTGAGAGCTAATTCAATCAAGGAAACACTGCATGTTGGTGAAGGGCATATTGAAGAAGGATCAGCCGAGTGGTTCTTGTGGGAGAACAACTCCATTTGGCTCACGAACTTCACACACCATCAGGCTTCCAAGCAGCTCTCAAGGAAACTCAGTTTTCACACTCTATGCTTAATGCCCTTTGTGTGCCTAGGACTGAAATGAAGCTTGGTCAGCATCCCACACAAACGAATGCTCCACATGCGGGTTTCACATGCCACCAACTCCACATTCACAGGCAACTTCAGCGCCACAGCCGTTTTCAGATAGCCCTCAATGCAAAGGCTCTAGACGCAAATATTGGTGTGAGAGCTAATTCAATCAAGGAAACACTGCATGTTGGTGAAGGGCATATTGAAGAAGGATCAGCCGAGTGGTTCTTGTGGGAGAACAACTCCATTTGGCTCACTAACTTCACACACCATCAGGCTTCCAAGCAGCTCTCAAGGAAACTCAGTTTTCACACTCTATGTTTAGTGCCCTTTGAGTGCATTATCTAGGAATGAACCTAGTAGAGCATCCCACACAAACGAATGCTCCACATGCGGGTTTCACATGCCACCAACTCCACATTCACAGGCAACTTCAGCGCCACAGCCGTTTTCAGATAGCCCTCAATGCAAAGGCTCTAGACGCAAATATTGGTGTGAGAGCTAATTCAATCAAGGAAACACTGCATGTTGGTGAAGGGCATATTGAAGAAGGATCAGCCGAGTGGTTCTTGTGGGAGAACAACTCCATTTGGCTCCCTAACTTCACACACCATCAGGCTTCCAAGCAGCTCTCAAGGAAACTCAGTTTTCACACTCTATGCTTAGTGCCCTTTGTGTGCCTAGGACTGAAATGAAGCTTGGTCAGCATCCCACACAAACGAATGCTCCACATGCGGGTTTCACATGCCACCAACTCCACATTCACAGGCAACTTCAGTGCCACAGCCGTTTTCAGATAGCCCTCAATGCAAAGGCTCTAGACGCAAATATTGGTGTGAGAGCTAATTCAATCAAGGAAACACTGCATGTTGGTGAAGGGCATATTGAAGAAGGATCAGCCGAGTGGTTCTTGTGGGAGAACAACTCCATTTGGCTCACTAACTTCACACACCATCAGGCTTCCAAGCAGCTCTCAAGGAAACTCAGTTTTCACACTCTATGCTTAGTGCCCTTTGAGTGCATTATCTAGGAATGAACCTGGTAGAGCATCCCACACAAACGAATGCTCCACATGCGGGTTTCACATGCCACCAACTCCACATTCACAGGCAACTTCAGCGCCACAGCCGTTTTCAGATAGCCCTCAATGCAAAGGCTCTAGACGCAAATATTGGTGTGAGAGCTAATTCAATCAAGGAAACACTGCATGTTGGTGAAGGGCATATTGAAGAAGGATCAGCCGAGTGGTTCTTGTGGGAGAACAACTCCATTTGGCTCCCTAACTTCACACACCATCAGGCTTCCAAGCAGCTCTCAAGGAAACTCAGTTTTCACACTCTATGCTTAATGCCCTTTGTGTGCCTAGGACTGAAATGAAGCTTGGTCAGCATCCCACACAAACGAATGCTCCACATGCGGGTTTCACATGCCACCAACTCCACATTCACAGGCAACTTCAGCGCCACAGCCGTTTTCAGATAGCCCTCAATGCAAAGGCTCTAGACGCAAATATTGGTGTGAGAGCTAATTCAATCAAGGAAACACTGCATGTTGGTGAAGGGCATATTGAAGAAGGATCAGCCGAGTGGTTCTTGTGGGAGAACAACTCCATTTGGCTCACTAACTTCACACACCATCAGGCTTCCAAGCAGCTCTCAAGGAAACTCAGTTTTCACACTCTATGCTTAGTGCCCTTTGAGTGCATTATCTAGGAATGAACCTGGTAGAGCATCCCACACAAACGAATGCTCCACATGCGGGTTTCACATGCCACCAACTCCACATTCACAGGCAACTTCAGCGCCACAGCCGTTTTCAGATAGCCCTCAATGCAAAGGCTCTAGATGCAAATATTGGTGTGAGAGCTAATTCAATGAAGGAAACACTGCATGTTGGTGAAGGGCATATTGAAGAAGGATCAGCTGAGTGGTTCTTGTGGGAGAACAACTCCATTTGGCTCATTAACTTCACACACCATCAGGCTTCCAAGCAGCTCTCAATGAAACTCAGTTTTCACACTCTATGCTTAGTGCACTTTGAGTGCATTATCCAGGAATGAACCTGGTAGAGCATCCCACACAAACGAATGCTCCACATGCGGGTTTCACATGCCACCAACTCCACATTCACAGGCAACTTCAGCGCCACAGCCGTTTTCAGATAGCCCTCAATGCAAAGGCTCTAGACGCAAATATTGGTGTGAGAGCTAATTCAATCAAGGAAACACTGCATGTTGGTGAAGGGCATATTGAAGAAGGATCAGCCGAGTGGTTCTTGTGGGAGAACAACTCCATTTGGCTCCCTAACTTCTCACACCATCAGGCTTCCAAGCAGCTCTCAAGGAAACTCAGTTTTCACACTCTATGCTTAGTGCCCTTTGAGTGCATTATCTAGGAATGAACCTGGTAGAGCATCCCACAGAAACGAATGCTCCACATGCGGGTTTCACATGCCACCAACTCCACATTCACAGGCAACTTCAGCGCCACAGCCGTTTTCAGATAGCCCTCAATGCAAAGGCTCTAGACGCAAATATTGGTGTGAGAGCTAATTCAATCAAGGAAACACTGCATGTTGGTGAAGGGCATATTGAAGAAGGATCAGCCGAGTGGTTCTTGTGGGAGAACAACTCCATTTGGCTCACTAACTTCACACACCATCAGGCTTCCAAGCAGCTCTCAAGGAAACTCAGTTTTCACACTCTATGTTTAGTGCCCTTTGAGTGCATTATCTAGGAATGAACCTGGTAGAGCATCCCACACAAACGAATGCTCCACATGCGGGTTTCACATGCCACCAACTCCACATTCACAGGCAACTTCAGCGCCACAGCCGTTTTCAGATAGCCCTCAATGCAAAGGCTCTAGACGCAAATATTGGTGTGAGAGCTAATTCAATCAAGGAAACACTGCATGTTGGTGAAGGGCATATTGAAGAAGGATCAGCCGAGTGGTTCTTGTGGGAGAACAACTCCATTTGGCTCCCTAACTTCACACACCATCAGGCTTCCAAGCAGCTCTCAAGGAAACTCAGTTTTCACACTCTATGCTTAATGCCCTTTGTGTGCCTAGGACTGAAATGAAGCTTGGTCAGCATCCCACACAAACGAATGCTCCACATGCGGGTTTCACATGCCACCAACTCCACATTCACAGGCAACTTCAGCGCCACAGCCGTTTTCAGATAGCCCTCAATGCAAAGGCTCTAGACGCAAATATTGGTGTGAGAGCTAATTCAATCAAGGAAACACTGCATGTTGGTGAAGGGCATATTGAAGAAGGATCAGCCGAGTGGTTCTTGTGGGAGAACAACTCCATTTGGCTCCCTAACTTCACACACCATCAGGCTTCCAAGCAGCTCTCAAGGAAACTCAGTTTTCACACTCTATGCTTAGTGCCCTTTGAGTGCATTATCTAGGAATGAACCTGGTAGAGCATCCCACACAAACGAATGCTCCACATGCGGGTTTCACATGCCACCAACTCCACATTCACAGGCAACTTCAGCGCCACAGCCGTTTTCAGATAGCCCTCAATGCAAAGGCTCTAGACGCAAATATTGGTGTGAGAGCTAATTCAATGAAGGAAACACTGCATGTTGGTGAAGGGCATATTGAAGAAGGATCAGCTGAGTGGTTCTTGTGGGAGAACAACTCCATTTGGCTCATTAACTTCACACACCATCAGGCTTCCAAGCAGCTCTCAAGGAAACTCAGTTTTCACACTCTATGCTTAGTGCACTTTGAGTGCATTATCCAGGAATGAACCTGGTAGAGCATCCCACACAAACGAATGCTCCACATGCGGGTTTCACATGCCACCAACTCCACATTCACAGGCAACTTCAGCGCCACAGCCGTTTTCAGATAGCCCTCAATGCAAAGGCTCTAGACGCAAATATTGGTGTGAGAGCTAATTCAATCAAGGAAACACTGCATGTTGGTGAAGGGCATATTGAAGAAGGATCAGCCGAGTGGTTCTTGTGGGAGAACAACTCCATTTGGCTCCCTAACTTCTCACACCATCAGGCTTCCAAGCAGCTCTCAAGGAAACTCAGTTTTCACACTCTATGCTTAGTGCCCTTTGAGTGCATTATCTAGGAATGAACCTGGTAGAGCATCCCACACAAACGAATGCTCCACATGCGGGTTTCACATGCCACCAACTCCACATTCACAGGCAACTTCAGCGCCACAGCCGTTTTCAGATAGCCCTCAATGCAAAGGCTCTAGACGCAAATATTGGTGTGAGAGCTAATTCAATCAAGGAAACACTGCATGTTGGTGAAGGGCATATTGAAGAAGGATCAGCCGAGTGGTTCTTGTGGGAGAACAACTCCATTTGGCTCACTAACTTCACACACCATCAGGCTTCCAAGCAGCTCTCAAGGAAACTCAGTTTTCACACTCTATGTTTAGTGCCCTTTGAGTGCATTATCTAGGAATGAACCTGGTAGAGCATCCCACACAAACGAATGCTCCACATGCGGGTTTCACATGCCACCAACTCCACATTCACAGGCAACTTCAGCGCCACAGCCGTTTTCAGATAGCCCTCAATGCAAAGGCTCTAGACGCAAATATTGGTGTGAGAGCTAATTCAATCAAGGAAACACTGCATGTTGGTGAAGGGCATATTGAAGAAGGATCAACCGAGTGGTTCTTGTGGGAGAACAACTCCATTTGGCTCACTAACTTCACACACCATCAGGCTTCCAAGCAGCTCTCAAGGAAACTCAGTTTTCACACTCTATGCTTAGTGCCCTTTGTGTGCCTAGGACTGAAATGAAGCTTGGTCAGCATCCCACACAAACGAATGCTCCACATGCGGGTTTCACATGCCACCAACTCCACATTCACAGGCAACTTCAGCGCCACAGCCGTTTTCAGATAGCCCACAATGCAAAGGCTCTAGACGCAAATATTGGTGTGAGAGCTAATTCAATCAAGGAAACACTGCATGTTGGTGAAGGGCATATTGAAGAAGGATCAGCCGAGTGGTTCTTGTGGGAGAACAACTCCATTTGGCTCACTAACTTCACACACCATCAGGCTTCCAAGCAGCTCTCAAGAAAACTCAGTTTTCACACTCTATGCTTAGTGCCCTTTGAGTGCATTATCTAGGAATGAACCTGGTAGAGCATCCCACACAAACGAATGCTCCACATGCGGGTTTCACATGCCACCAACTCCACATTCACAGGCAACTTCAGCGCCACAGCCGTTTTCAGATAGCCCTCAATGCAAAGGCTCTAGACGCAAATATTGGTGTGAGAGCTAATTCAATCAAGGAAACACTGCATGTTGGTGAAGGGCATATTGAAGAAGGATCAGCCGAGTGGTTCTTGTGGGAGAACAACTCCATTTGGCTCACTAACTTCACACACCATCAGGCTTCCAAGCAGCTCTCAAGGAAACTCAGTTTTCACACTCTATGCTTAGTGCCCTTTGAGTGCATTATCTAGGAATGAACCTGGTAGAGCATCCCACACAAACGAATGCTCCACATGCGGGTTTCACATGCCACCAACTCCACATTCACAGGCAACTTCAGCGCCACAGCCGTTTTCAGATAGCCCACAATGCAAAGGCTCTAGACGCAAATATTGGTGTGAGAGCTAATTCAATCAAGGAAACACTGCATGTTGGTGAAGGGCATATTGAAGAAGGATCAGCCGAGTGGTTCTTGTGGGAGAACAACTCCATTTGGCTCACGAACTTCACACACCGTCAGGCTTCCAAGCAGCTCTCAAGGAAACTCAGTTTTCACACTCTATGCTTAGTGCCCTTTGTGTGCCTAGGACTGAAATGAAGCTTGGTCAGCATCCCACACAAACGAATGCTCCACATGCGGGTTTCACATGCCACCAACTCCACATTCACAGGCAACTTCAGCGCCACAGCCGTTTTCAGATAGCCCACAATGCAAAGGCTCTAGACGCAAATATTGGTGTGAGAGCTAATTCAATCAAGGAAACACTGCATGTTGGTGAAGGGCATATTGAAGAAGGATCAGCCGAGTGGTTCTTGTGGGAGAACAACTCCATTTGGCTCACTAACTTCACACACCATCAGGCTTCCAAGCAGCTCTCAAGGAAACTCAGTTTTCACACTCTATGCTTAGTGCCCTTTGAGTGCATTATCTAGGAATGAACCTGGTAGAGCATCCCACACAAACGAATGCTCCACATGCGGGTTTCACATGCCACCAACTCCACATTCACAGGCAACTTCAGCGCCACAGCCGTTTTCAGATAGCCCTCAATGCAAAGGCTCTAGACGCAAATATTGGTGTGAGAGCTAATTCAATCAAGGAAACACTGCATGTTGGTGAAGGGCATATTGAAGAAGGATCAACCGAGTGGTTCTTGTGGGAGAACAACTCCATTTGGCTCACTAACTTCACACACCATCAGGCTTCCAAGCAGCTCTCAAGGAAACTCAGTTTTCACACTCTATGCTTAGTGCCCTTTGTGTGCCTAGGACTGAAATGAAGCTTGATCAGCATCCCACACAAACGAATGCTCCACATGCGGGTTTCACATGCCACCAACTCCACATTCACAGGCAACTTCAGCGCCACAGCCGTTTTCAGATAGCCCACAATGCAAAGGCTCTAGACGCAAATATTGGTGTGAGAGCTAATTCAATAAAGGAAACACTGCATGTTGGTGAAGGGCATATTGAAGAAGGATCAGCCGAGTGGTTCTTGTGGGAGAACAACTCCATTTGGCTCCCTAACTTCACACACCATCAGGCTTCCAAGCAGCTCTCAAGAAAACTCAGTTTTCACACTCTATGCTTAGTGCCCTTTGAGTGCATTATCTAGGAATGAACCTGGTAGAGCATCCCACACAAACGAATGCTCCACATGCGGGTTTCACATGCCACCAACTCCACATTCACAGGCAACTTCAGCGCCACAGCCGTTTTCAGATAGCCCTCAATGCAAAGGCTCTAGACGCAAATATTGGTGTGAGAGCTAATTCAATAAAGGAAACACTGCATGTTGGTGAAGGGCATATTGAAGAAGGATCAGCCGAGTGGTTCTTGTGGGAGAACAACTCCATTTGGCTCACTAACTTCACACACCATCAGGCTTCCAAGCAGCTCTCAAGGAAACTCAGTTTTCACACTCTATGCTTAGTGCCCTTTGAGTGCATTATCTAGGAATGAACCTGGTAGAGCATCCCACACAAACGAATGCTCCACATGCGGGTTTCACATGCCACCAACTCCACATTCACAGGCAACTTCAGCGCCACAGCCGTTTTCAGATAGCCCACAATGCAAAGGCTCTAGACGCAAATATTGGTGTGAGAGCTAATTCAATCAAGGAAACACTGCATGTTGGTGAAGGGCATATTGAAGAAGGATCAGCCGAGTGGTTCTTGTGGGAGAACAACTCCATTTGGCTCACGAACTTCACACACCATCAGGCTTCCAAGCAGCTCTCAAGGAAACTCAGTTTTCACACTCTATGCTTAGTGCCCTTTGTGTGCCTAGGACTGAAATGAAGCTTGGTCAGCATCCCACACAAACGAATGCTCCACATGCGGGTTTCACATGCCACCAACTCCACATTCACAGGCAACTTCAGCGCCACAGCCGTTTTCAGATAGCCCACAATGCAAAGGCTCTAGACGCAAATATTGGTGTGAGAGCTAATTCAATCAAGGAAACACTGCATGTTGGTGAAGGGCATATTGAAGAAGGATCAGCCGAGTGGTTCTTGTGGGAGAACAACTCCATTTGGCTCACTAACTTCACACACCATCAGGCTTCCAAGCAGCTCTCAAGGAAACTCAGTTTTCACACTCTATGCTTAGTGCCCTTTGAGTGCATTATCTAGGAATGAACCTGGTAGAGCATCCCACACAAACGAATGCTCCACATGCGGGTTTCACATGCCACCAACTCCACATTCACAGGCAACTTCAGCGCCACAGCCGTTTTCAGATAGCCCTCAATGCAAAGGCTCTAGACGCAAATATTGGTGTGAGAGCTAATTCAATCAAGGAAACACTGCATGTTGGTGAAGGGCATATTGAAGAAGGATCAGCCGAGTGGTTCTTGTGGGAGAACAACTCCATTTGGCTCACGAACTTCACACACCATCAGGCTTCCAAGCAGCTCTCAAGGAAACTCAGTTTTCACACTCTATGCTTAATGCCCTTTGTGTGCCTAGGACTGAAATGAAGCTTGGTCAGCATCCCACACAAACGAATGCTCCACATGCGGGTTTCACATGCCACCAACTCCACATTCACAGGCAACTTCAGCGCCACAGCCGTTTTCAGATAGCCCTCAATGCAAAGGCTCTAGACGCAAATATTGGTGTGAGAGCTAATTCAATCAAGGAAACACTGCATGTTGGTGAAGGGCATATTGAAGAAGGATCAGCCGAGTGGTTCTTGTGGGAGAACAACTCCATTTGGCTCACTAACTTCACACACCATCAGGCTTCCAAGCAGCTCTCAAGGAAACTCAGTTTTCACACTCTATGTTTAGTGCCCTTTGAGTGCATTATCTAGGAATGAACCTAGTAGAGCATCCCACACAAACGAATGCTCCACATGCGGGTTTCACATGCCACCAACTCCACATTCACAGGCAACTTCAGCGCCACAGCCGTTTTCAGATAGCCCTCAATGCAAAGGCTCTAGACGCAAATATTGGTGTGAGAGCTAATTCAATCAAGGAAACACTGCATGTTGGTGAAGGGCATATTGAAGAAGGATCAGCCGAGTGGTTCTTGTGGGAGAACAACTCCATTTGGCTCCCTAACTTCACACACCATCAGGCTTCCAAGCAGCTCTCAAGGAAACTCAGTTTTCACACTCTATGCTTAGTGCCCTTTGTGTGCCTAGGACTGAAATGAAGCTTGGTCAGCATCCCACACAAACGAATGCTCCACATGCGGGTTTCACATGCCACCAACTCCACATTCACAGGCAACTTCAGTGCCACAGCCGTTTTCAGATAGCCCTCAATGCAAAGGCTCTAGACGCAAATATTGGTGTGAGAGCTAATTCAATCAAGGAAACACTGCATGTTGGTGAAGGGCATATTGAAGAAGGATCAGCCGAGTGGTTCTTGTGGGAGAACAACTCCATTTGGCTCACTAACTTCACACACCATCAGGCTTCCAAGCAGCTCTCAAGGAAACTCAGTTTTCACACTCTATGCTTAGTGCCCTTTGAGTGCATTATCTAGGAATGAACCTGGTAGAGCATCCCACACAAACGAATGCTCCACATGCGGGTTTCACATGCCACCAACTCCACATTCACAGGCAACTTCAGCGCCACAGCCGTTTTCAGATAGCCCTCAATGCAAAGGCTCTAGACGCAAATATTGGTGTGAGAGCTAATTCAATCAAGGAAACACTGCATGTTGGTGAAGGGCATATTGAAGAAGGATCAGCCGAGTGGTTCTTGTGGGAGAACAACTCCATTTGGCTCCCTAACTTCACACACCATCAGGCTTCCAAGCAGCTCTCAAGGAAACTCAGTTTTCACACTCTATGCTTAATGCCCTTTGTGTGCCTAGGACTGAAATGAAGCTTGGTCAGCATCCCACACAAACGAATGCTCCACATGCGGGTTTCACATGCCACCAACTCCACATTCACAGGCAACTTCAGCGCCACAGCCGTTTTCAGATAGCCCTCAATGCAAAGGCTCTAGACGCAAATATTGGTGTGAGAGCTAATTCAATCAAGGAAACACTGCATGTTGGTGAAGGGCATATTGAAGAAGGATCAGCCGAGTGGTTCTTGTGGGAGAACAACTCCATTTGGCTCCCTAACTTCTCACACCATCAGGCTTCCAAGCAGCTCTCAAGGAAACTCAGTTTTCACACTCTATGCTTAGTGCCCTTTGAGTGCATTATCTAGGAATGAACCTGGTAGAGCATCCCACACAAACGAATGCTCCACATGCGGGTTTCACATGCCACCAACTCCACATTCACAGGCAACTTCAGCGCCACAGCCGTTTTCAGATAGCCCTCAATGCAAAGGCTCTAGACGCAAATATTGGTGTGAGAGCTAATTCAATCAAGGAAACACTGCATGTTGGTGAAGGGCATATTGAAGAAGGATCAGCCGAGTGGTTCTTGTGGGAGAACAACTCCATTTGGCTCCCTAACTTCACACACCATCAGGCTTCCAAGCAGCTCTCAAGGAAACTCAGTTTTCACACTCTATGTTTAATGCCCTTTGTGTGCCTAGGACTGAAATGAAGCTTGGTCAGCATCCCACACAAACGAATGCTCCACATGCGGGTTTCACATGCCACCAACTCCACATTCACAGGCAACTTCAGTGCCACAGCCGTTTTCAGATAGCCCTCAATGCAAAGGCTCTAGACGCAAATATTGGTGTGAGAGCTAATTCAATCAAGGAAACACTGCATGTTGGTGAAGGGCATATTGAAGAAGGATCAGCCGAGTGGTTCTTGTGGGAGAACAACTCCATTTGGCTCCCTAACTTCACACACCATCAGGCTTCCAAGCAGCTCTCAAGGAAACTCAGTTTTCACACTCTATGCTTAGTGCCCTTTGAGTGCATTATCTAGGAATGAACCTGGTAGAGCATCCCACACAAACGAATGCTCCACATGCGGGTTTCACATGCCACCAACTCCACATTCACAGGCAACTTCAGCGCCACAGCCGTTTTCAGATAGCCCTCAATGCAAAGGCTCTAGATGCAAATATTGGTGTGAGAGCTAATTCAATGAAGGAAACACTGCATGTTGGTGAAGGGCATATTGAAGAAGGATCAGCTGAGTGGTTCTTGTGGGAGAACAACTCCATTTGGCTCATTAACTTCACACACCATCAGGCTTCCAAGCAGCTCTCAAGGAAACTCAGTTTTCACACTCTATGCTTAGTGCACTTTGAGTGCATTATCCAGGAATGAACCTGGTAGAGCATCCCACACAAACGAATGCTCCACATGCGGGTTTCACATGCCACCAACTCCACATTCACAGGCAACTTCAGCGCCACAGCCGTTTTCAGATAGCCCTCAATGCAAAGGCTCTAGACGCAAATATTGGTGTGAGAGCTAATTCAATCAAGGAAACACTGCATGTTGGTGAAGGGCATATTGAAGAAGGATCAGCCGAGTGGTTCTTGTGGGAGAACAACTCCATTTGGCTCCCTAACTTCTCACACCATCAGGCTTCCAAGCAGCTCTCAAGGAAACTCAGTTTTCACACTCTATGCTTAGTGCCCTTTGAGTGCATTATCTAGGAATGAACCTGGTAGAGCATCCCACACAAACGAATGCTCCACATGCGGGTTTCACATGCCACCAACTCCACATTCACAGGCAACTTCAGCGCCACAGCCGTTTTCAGATAGCCCTCAATGCAAAGGCTCTAGACGCAAATATTGGTGTGAGAGCTAATTCAATCAAGGAAACACTGCATGTTGGTGAAGGGCATATTGAAGAAGGATCAGCCGAGTGGTTCTTGTGGGAGAACAACTCCATTTGGCTCACTAACTTCACACACCATCAGGCTTCCAAGCAGCTCTCAAGGAAACTCAGTTTTCACACTCTATGTTTAGTGCCCTTTGAGTGCATTATCTAGGAATGAACCTGGTAGAGCATCCCACACAAACGAATGCTCCACATGCGGGTTTCACATGCCACCAACTCCACATTCACAGGCAACTTCAGCGCCACAGCCGTTTTCAGATAGCCCTCAATGCAAAGGCTCTAGACGCAAATATTGGTGTGAGAGCTAATTCAATCAAGGAAACACTGCATGTTGGTGAAGGGCATATTGAAGAAGGATCAACCGAGTGGTTCTTGTGGGAGAACAACTCCATTTGGCTCACTAACTTCACACACCATCAGGCTTCCAAGCAGCTCTCAAGGAAACTCAGTTTTCACACTCTATGCTTAGTGCCCTTTGTGTGCCTAGGACTGAAATGAAGCTTGGTCAGCATCCCACACAAACGAATGCTCCACATGCGGGTTTCACATGCCACCAACTCCACATTCACAGGCAACTTCAGCGCCACAGCCGTTTTCAGATAGCCCACAATGCAAAGGCTCTAGACGCAAATATTGGTGTGAGAGCTAATTCAATCAAGGAAACACTGCATGTTGGTGAAGGGCATATTGAAGAAGGATCAGCCGAGTGGTTCTTGTGGGAGAACAACTCCATTTGGCTCACTAACTTCACACACCATCAGGCTTCCAAGCAGCTCTCAAGAAAACTCAGTTTTCACACTCTATGCTTAGTGCCCTTTGAGTGCATTATCTAGGAATGAACCTGGTAGAGCATCCCACACAAACGAATGCTCCACATGCGGGTTTCACATGCCACCAACTCCACATTCACAGGCAACTTCAGCGCCACAGCCGTTTTCAGATAGCCCTCAATGTAAAGGCTCTAGACGCAAATATTGGTGTGAGAGCTAATTCAATAAAGGAAACACTGCATGTTGGTGAAGGGCATATTGAAGAAGGATCAGCCGAGTGGTTCTTGTGGGAGAACAACTCCATTTGGCTCACTAACTTCACACACCATCAGGCTTCCAAGCAGCTCTCAAGGAAACTCAGTTTTCACACTCTATGCTTAGTGCCCTTTGAGTGCATTATCTAGGAATGAACCTGGTAGAGCATCCCACACAAACGAATGCTCCACATGCGGGTTTCACATGCCACCAACTGCACATTCACAGGCAACTTCAGCGCCACAGCCGTTTTCAGATAGTCCACAATGCAAAGGCTCTAGACGCAAATATTGGTGTGAGAGCTAATTCAATCAAGGAAACACTGCATGTTGGTGAAGGGCATATTGAAGAAGGATCAGCCGAGTGGTTCTTGTGGGAGAACAACTCCATTTGGCTCACGAACTTCACACACCGTCAGGCTTCCAAGCAGCTCTCAAGGAAACTCAGTTTTCACACTCTATGCTTAGTGCCCTTTGTGTGCCTAGGACTGAAATGAAGCTTGGTCAGCATCCCACACAAACGAATGCTCCACATGCGGGTTTCACATGCCACCAACTCCACATTCACAGGCAACTTCAGCGCCACAGCCGTTTTCAGATAGCCCACAATGCAAAGGCTCTAGACGCAAATATTGGTGTGAGAGCTAATTCAATCAAGGAAACACTGCATGTTGGTGAAGGGCATATTGAAGAAGGATCAGCCGAGTGGTTCTTGTGGGAGAACAACTCCATTTGGCTCACTAACTTCACACACCATCAGGCTTCCAAGCAGCTCTCAAGGAAACTCAGTTTTCACACTCTATGCTTAGTGCCCTTTGAGTGCATTATCTAGGAATGAACCTGGTAGAGCATCCCACACAAACGAATGCTCCACATGCGGGTTTCACATGCCACCAACTCCACATTCACAGGCAACTTCAGCGCCACAGCCGTTTTCAGATAGCCCTCAATGCAAAGGCTCTAGACGCAAATATTGGTGTGAGAGCTAATTCAATCAAGGAAACACTGCATGTTGGTGAAGGGCATATTGAAGAAGGATCAACCGAGTGGTTCTTGTGGGAGAACAACTCCATTTGGCTCACTAACTTCACACACCATCAGGCTTCCAAGCAGCTCTCAAGGAAACTCAGTTTTCACACTCTATGCTTAGTGCCCTTTGTGTGCCTAGGACTGAAATGAAGCTTGGTCAGCATCCCACACAAACGAATGCTCCACATGCGGGTTTCACATGCCACCAACTCCACATTCACAGGCAACTTCAGCGCCACAGCCGTTTTCAGATAGCCCACAATGCAAAGGCTCTAGACGCAAATATTGGTGTGAGAGCTAATTCAATAAAGGAAACACTGCATGTTGGTGAAGGGCATATTGAAGAAGGATCAGCCGAGTGGTTCTTGTGGGAGAACAACTCCATTTGGCTCCCTAACTTCACACACCATCAGGCTTCCAAGCAGCTCTCAAGAAAACTCAGTTTTCACACTCTATGCTTAGTGCCCTTTGAGTGCATTATCTAGGAATGAACCTGGTAGAGCATCCCACACAAACGAATGCTCCACATGCGGGTTTCACATGCCACCAACTCCACATTCACAGGCAACTTCAGCGCCACAGCCGTTTTCAGATAGCCCTCAATGCAAAGGCTCTAGACGCAAATATTGGTGTGAGAGCTAATTCAATAAAGGAAACACTGCATGTTGGTGAAGGGCATATTGAAGAAGGATCAGCCGAGTGGTTCTTGTGGGAGAACAACTCCATTTGGCTCACTAACTTCACACACCATCAGGCTTCCAAGCAGCTCTCAAGGAAACTCAGGTTTCACACTCTATGCTTAGTGCCCTTTGAGTGCATTATCTAGGAATGAACCTGGTAGAGCATCCCACACAAACGAATGCTCCACATGCGGGTTTCACATGCCACCAACTCCACATTCACAGGCAACTTCAGCGCCACAGCCGTTTTCAGATAGCCCTCAATGCAAAGGCTCTAGACGCAAATATTGGTGTGAGAGCTAATTCAATCAAGGAAACACTGCATGTTGGTGAAGGGCATATTGAAGAAGGATCAGCCGAGTGGTTCTTGTGGGAGAACAACTCCATTTGGCTCCCTAACTTCACACACCATCAGGCTTCCAAGCAGCTCTCAAGGAAACTCAGTTTTCACACTCTATGCTTAGTGCCCTTTGTGTGCCTAGGACTGAAATGAAGCTTGGTCAGCATCCCACACAAACGAATGCTCCACATGCGGGTTTCACATGCCACCAACTCCACATTCACAGGCAACTTCAGTGCCACAGCCGTTTTCAGATAGCCCTCAATGCAAAGGCTCTAGACGCAAATATTGGTGTGAGAGCTAATTCAATCAAGGAAACACTGCATGTTGGTGAAGGGCATATTGAAGAAGGATCAGCCGAGTGGTTCTTGTGGGAGAACAACTCCATTTGGCTCACTAACTTCACACACCATCAGGCTTCCAAGCAGCTCTCAAGGAAACTCAGTTTTCACACTCTATGCTTAGTGCCCTTTGAGTGCATTATCTAGGAATGAACCTGGTAGAGCATCCCACACAAACGAATGCTCCACATGCGGGTTTCACATGCCACCAACTCCACATTCACAGGCAACTTCAGCGCCACAGCCGTTTTCAGATAGCCCTCAATGCAAAGGCTCTAGACGCAAATATTGGTGTGAGAGCTAATTCAATGAAGGAAACACTGCATGTTGGTGAAGGGCATATTGAAGAAGGATCAGCCGAGTGGTTCTTGTGGGAGAACAACTCCATTTGGCTCACGAACTTCACACACCATCAGGCTTCCAAGCAGCTCTCAAGGAAACTCAGTTTTCACACTCTATGCTTAATGCCCTTTGTGTGCCTAGGACTGAAATGAAGCTTGGTCAGCATCCCACACAAACGAATGCTCCACATGCGGGTTTCACATGCCACCAACTCCACATTCACAGGCAACTTCAGCGCCACAGCCGTTTTCAGATAGCCCTCAATGCAAAGGCTCTAGACGCAAATATTGGTGTGAGAGCTAATTCAATCAAGGAAACACTGCATGTTGGTGAAGGGCATATTGAAGAAGGATCAGCCGAGTGGTTCTTGTGGGAGAACAACTCCATTTGGCTCACTAACTTCACACACCATCAAGCTTCCAAGCAGCTCTCAAGGAAACTCAGTTTTCACACTCTATGCTTAGTGCACTTTGAGTGCATTATCCAGGAATGAACCTGGTAGAGCATCCCACACAAACGAATGCTCCACATGCGGGTTTCACATGCCACCAACTCCACATTCACAGGCAACTTCAGCGCCACAGCCGTTTTCAGATAGCCCTCAATGCAAAGGCTCTAGACGCAAATATTGGTGTGAGAGCTAATTCAATCAAGGAAACACTGCATGTTGGTGAAGGGCATATTGAAGAAGGATCAGCCGAGTGGTTCTTGTGGGAGAACAACTCCATTTGGCTCCCTAACTTCACACACCATCAGGCTTCCAAGCAGCTCTCAAGGAAACTCAGTTTTCACACTCTATGCTTAGTGCCCTTTGTGTGCCTAGGACTGAAATGAAGCTTGGTCAGCATCCCACACAAACGAATGCTCCACATGCGGGTTTCACATGCCACCAACTCCACATTCACAGGCAACTTCAGTGCCACAGCCGTTTTCAGATAGCCCTCAATGCAAAGGCTCTAGACGCAAATATTGGTGTGAGAGCTAATTCAATCAAGGAAACACTGCATGTTGGTGAAGGGCATATTGAAGAAGGATCAGCCGAGTGGTTCTTGTGGGAGAACAACTCCATTTGGCTCACTAACTTCACACACCATCAGGCTTCCAAGCAGCTCTCAAGGAAACTCAGTTTTCACACTCTATGCTTAGTGCCCTTTGTGTGCCTAGGACTGAAATGAAGCTTGGTCAGCATCCCACACAAACGAATGCTCCACATGCGGGTTTCACATGCCACCAACTCCACATTCACAGGCAACTTCAGCGCCACAGCCGTTTTCAGATAGCCCTCAATGCAAAGGCTCTAGACGCAAATATTGGTGTGAGAGCTAATTCAATCAAGGAAACACTGCATGTTGGTGAAGGGCATATTGAAGAAGGATCAGCCGAGTGGTTCTTGTGGGAGAACAACTCCATTTGGCTCACTAACTTCACACACCATCAGGCTTCCAAGCAGCTCTCAAGGAAACTCAGTTTTCACACTCTATGTTTAGTGCCCTTTGAGTGCATTATCTAGGAATGAACCTAGTAGAGCATCCCACACAAACGAATGCTCCACATGCGGGTTTCACATGCCACCAACTCCACATTCACAGGCAACTTCAGCGCCACAGCCGTTTTCAGATAGCCCTCAATGCAAAGGCTCTAGACGCAAATATTGGTGTGAGAGCTAATTCAATCAAGGAAACACTGCATGTTGGTGAAGGGCATATTGAAGAAGGATCAGCCGAGTGGTTCTTGTGGGAGAACAACTCCATTTGGCTCCCTAACTTCACACACCATCAGGCTTCCAAGCAGCTCTCAAGGAAACTCAGTTTTCACACTCTATGCTTAGTGCCCTTTGTGTGCCTAGGACTGAAATGAAGCTTGGTCAGCATCCCACACAAACGAATGCTCCACATGCGGGTTTCACATGCCACCAACTCCACATTCACAGGCAACTTCAGCGCCACAGCCGTTTTCAGATAGCCCTCAATGCAAAGGCTCTAGACGCAAATATTGGTGTGAGAGCTAATTCAATCAAGGAAACACTGAATGTTGGTGAAGGGCATATTGAAGAAGGATCAGCTGAGGGTTCTTGTGGGAGAACAACTCCATTTGGCTCACTAACTTCACACACCATCAAGCTTCCAAGCAGCTCTCAAGGAAACTCAGTTTTCACACTCTATGCTTAGTGCACTTTGAGTGCATTATCCAGGAATGAACCTGGTAGAGCATCCCACACAAACGAATGCTCCACATGCGGGTTTCACATGCCACCAACTCCACATTCACAGGCAACTTCAGCGCCACAGCCGTTTTCAGATAGCCCTCAATGCAAAGGCTCTAGACGCAAATATTGGTGTGAGAGCTAATTCAATCAAGGAAACACTGCATGTTGGTGAAGTGCATATTGAAGAAGGATCAGCCGAGTGGTTCTTGTGGGAGAACAACTCCATTTGGCTCACTAACTTCACACACCATCAGGCTTCCAAGCAGCTCTCAAGGAAACTCAGTTTTCACACTCTATGCTTAGTGCCCTTTGAGTGCATTATCTAGGAATGAACCTGGTAGAGCATCCCACACAAACGAATGCTCCACATGCGGGTTTCACATGCCACCAACTCCACATTCACAGGCAACTTCAGCGCCACAGCCGTTTTCAGATAGCCCTCAATGCAAAGGCTCTAGACGCAAATATTGGTGTGAGAGCTAATTCAATCAAGGAAACACTGCATGTTGGTGAAGGGCATATTGAAGAAGGATCAACCGAGTGGTTCTTGTGGGAGAACAACTCCATTTGGCTCACTAACTTCACACAACATCAGGCTTCCAAGCAGCTCTCAAGGAAACTCAGTTTTCACACTCTATGCTTAGTGCCCTTTGTGTGCCTAGGACTGAAATGAAGCTTGGTCAGCATCCCACACAAACGAATGCTCCACATGCGGGTTTCACATGCCACCAACTCCACATTCACAGGCAACTTCAGCGCCACAGCCGTTTTCAGATAGCCCTCAATGCAAAGGCTCTAGACGCAAATATTGGTGTGAGAGCTAATTCAATCAAGGAAACACTGCATGTTGGTGAAGGGCATATTGAAGAAGGATCAGCCGAGTGGTTCTTGTGGGAGAACAACTCCATTTGGCTCACTAACTTCACACACCATCAGGCTTCCAAGCAGCTCTCAAGGAAACTCAGTTTTCACACTCTATGTTTAGTGCCCTTTGAGTGCATTATCTAGGAATGAACCTGGTAGAGCATCCCACACAAACGAATGCTCCACATGCGGGTTTCACATGCCACCAACTCCACATTCACAGGCAACTTCAGCGCCACAGCCGTTTTCAGATAGCCCTCAATGCAAAGGCTCTAGACGCAAATATTGGTGTGAGAGCTAATTCAATCAAGGAAACACTGCATGTTGGTGAAGGGCATATTGAAGAAGGATCAGCCGAGTGGTTCTTGTGGGAGAACAACTCCATTTGGCTCACTAACTTCACACACCATCAGGCTTCCAAGCAGCTCTCAAGGAAACTCAGTTTTCACACTCTATGCTTAGTGCCCTTTGTATACCTAGGACTGAAATGAACCTGGTAGAGCATCCCACACAAACGAATGCTCCACATGCGGGTTTCACTTGCCACCAACTCCACATTCACAGGCAACTTCAGCGCCACAGCCGTTTTCAGATAGCCCTCAATGCAAAGGCTCTAGACGCAAATATTGGTGTGAGAGCTAATTCAATCAAGGAAACACTGCATGTTGGTGAAGGGCATATTGAAGAAGGATCAGCCGAGTGGTTCTTGTGGGAGAACAACTCCATTTGGCTCACTAACTTCACACACCATCAGGCTTCCAAGCAGCTCTCAAGGAAACTCAGTTTTCACACTCTATGCTTAGTGCCCTTTGAGTGCATTATCTAGGAATGAACCTGGTAGAGCATCCCACACAAACGAATGCTCCACATGCGGGTTTCACATGCCACCAACTCCACATTCACAGGCAACTTCAGCGCCACAGCCGTTTTCAGATAGCCCACAATGCAAAGGCTCTAGACGCAAATATTGGTGTGAGAGCTAATTCAATCAAGGAAACACTGCATGTTGGTGAAGGGCATATTGAAGAAGGATCAACCGAGTGGTTCTTGTGGGAGAACAACTCCATTTGGCTCACTAACTTCACACACCATCAGGCTTCCAAGCAGCTCTCAAGGAAACTCAGTTTTCACACTCTATGCTTAGTGCCCTTTGTGTGCCTAGGACTGAAATGAAGCTTGGTCAGCATCCCACACAAACGAATGCTCCACATGCGGGTTTCACATGCCACCAACTCCACATTCACAGGCAACTTCAGCGCCACAGCCGTTTTCAGATAGCCCTCAATGCAAAGGCTCTAGACGCCAATATTGGTGTGAGAGCTAATTCAATCAAGGAAACACTGCATGTTGGTGAAGGGCATATTGAAGAAGGATCAGCCGAGTGGTTCTTGTGGGAGAACAACTCCATTTGGCTCACTAACTTCACACACCATCAGGCTTCCAAGCAGCTCTCAAGGAAACTCAGTTTTCACACTCTATGCTTAGTGCCCTTTGTATACCTAGGACTGAAATGAACCTGGTAGAGCATCCCACACAAACGAATGCTCCACATGCGGGTTTCACTTGCCACCAACTCCACATTCACAGGCAACTTCAGCGCCACAGCCGTTTTCAGATAGCCCTCAATGCAAAGGCTCTAGACGCAAATATTGGTGTGAGAGCTAATTCAATCAAGGAAACACTGCATGTTGGTGAAGGGCATATTGAAGAAGGATCAGCCGAGTGGTTCTTGTGGGAGAACAACTCCATTTGGCTCACTAACTTCACACACCATCAGGCTTCCAAGCAGCTCTCAAGGAAACTCAGTTTTCACACTCTATGCTTATTGCCCTTTGAGTGCATTATCTAGGAATGAACCTGGTAGAGCATCCCACACAAACGAATGCTCCACATGCGGGTTTCACATGCCACCAACTCCACATTCACAGGCAACTTCAGCGCCACAGCCGTTTTCAGATAGCCCACAATGCAAAGGCTCTAGACGCAAATATTGGTGTGAGAGCTAATTCAATCAAGGAAACACTGCATGTTGGTGAAGGGCATATTGAAGAAGGATCAACCGAGTGGTTCTTGTGGGAGAACAACTCCATTTGGCTCACTAACTTCACACACCATCAGGCTTCCAAGCAGCTCTCAAGGAAACTCAGTTTTCACACTCTATGCTTAGTGCCCTTTGTGTGCCTAGGACTGAAATGAAGCTTGGTCAGCATCCCACACAAACGAATGCTCCACATGCGGGTTTCACATGCCACCAACTCCACATTCACAGGCAACTTCAGCGCCACAGCCGTTTTCAGATAGCCCTCAATGCAAAGGCTCTAGACGCAAATATTGGTGTGAGAGCTAATTCAATCAAGGAAACACTGCATGTTGGTGAAGGGCATATTGAAGAAGGATCAGCTGAGTGGTTCTTGTGGGAGAACAACTCCATTTGGCTCCCTAACTTCACACACCATCAGGCTTCCAAGCAGCTCTCAAGGAAACTCAGTTTTCACACTCTATGTTTAGTGCCCTTTGAGTGCATTATCTAGGAATGAACCTGGTAGAGCATCCCACACAAACGAATGCTCCACATGCGGGTTTCACATGCCACCAACTCCACATTCACAGGCAACTTCAGCGCCACAGCCGTTTTCAGATAGCCCTCAATGCAAAGGCTCTAGACGCAAATATTGGTGTGAGAGCTAATTCAATCAAGGAAACACTGCATGTTGGTGAAGGGCATATTGAAGAAGGATCAGCCGAGTGGTTCTTGTGGGAGAACAACTCCATTTGGCTCACTAACTTCACACACCATCAGGCTTCCAAGCAGCTCTCAAGGAAACTCAGTTTTCACACTCTATGCTTAGTGCCCTTAGTATGGCTAGGACTGAAATGAACCTGGTAGAGTGTCGCGGCTAGCTGAGCCGGCGTAGTAGGCACGGCGAATGTCCGAGCGAAAAGCACCGACACACGGAGACCATGATGGTGTTACAAGTGCTGGGAGCCGTCGTCGCGAGCCGTCCTCCACAAGCCTCTTTATTACCATATTATCTCCTCTTTCCCCCAAGCCCATCAACAGGACAATAGGACACCAATGAATCTGCAAAGGCTAGGTGCTACTGCCTTAGGCCCGATTCCTGAGTGCTCAGCTTAAGGAATGTAAATCAGCTCCACAGCCCACAACATATTCCCCCTTCTGTATTAAAGCAGACTTGAATGCGCCTGTCTTAGGTTGTGGACTCTCAGGTTATCAGCCTTACCCGTCATCGGGAACCTCCGTAGCATGACGGAGACCCTGTCCTAGGTTGGTCAGTTCCCGGTCCATCTCACCCGTCACTGGCTGCCATTCAACGCCTTGTCTGCTGCAGCTGCTCAACCATATTTGGGGAGGCTGGTAACCCTGTTCCAAGGCTGGGAGTGAATATCAGCTCAGTAGCAAAGAGCAAACAGCAGTTTTCGGGCTTGGGAAAACAAAGCACTTCACAGGTGAAACATACATTAAAGGCACAATGGGAGGCAAGAGGCCATGATCTTAGGAGTAACTTAGCTCGTAACAATGAGCAGACAGCAGTTCCCAGGCTTGGGAAAACAATTAGCACTTGCACAGATGATAAAACAGAAATGCATACAATACAACAGAAAGTCATACGATGGGGTACAGGAGGCCTAGACCAAATCTAACAGCATTTGCTATTTCTTTTCCAACAAATCAACCCATAGTCCAGCATAGTCCTGCCCACCCGCTCATGTTCATCAGTAAAGTCCTGTTGTTCCATAACTCTGGCAGTCTGTTCTGCAACCTTGTTCACTGTCACCACGGTAGCTGGTGGTGGCGGCTGTTGATGTACTGGCTATGATGGTCGCCGTTATGCCAAAGTCTCTTTTATTCTTATCAGGCCAACATAGGCCTCTCCATCAGTCCCAACAGGCACAGGCGGGATTCAGGGCAGCTGCAGGATAACAGCAGAATTGCAATAGCCATTCCAGCATGCTGTCAGGGTGCACTGGAACTTGGTGTCATTCCTTTCAGAGGCATCTCCTGTGCTTAAGAAAGAAGCATAGGGATAACACAAGCAAACACAAGCTTCAAATTCAAAGAGCTAAGGTTCACTCACAAGAGCGAGTCCTCAGGTTCAGAGGAAAGAAGGAACTAATCCTCTGCCATAGTGGCGGGAGGAGAAACAAGAGAGAAAAACCCGTAAAATTTCCTCTCAAAGATGTTTCTCCAAAAACAAAGAAAATTCCTGGTATCCAAGGTACCTGGCCTAGGGACAAAAGGCCAGAAAGGTGTCACTGGCCAACTTCCTTGGTCCCTTTCAAATGATAAAGAGGCCAGTCTGAAACCCTCCTCCTTGCCAATGCCTGGAGAAGTGGGCTGAGGCTTCAGGTGGGGAATAGAAATGCAAATGTCACCCTTGTCTGTTGGGGAAGTAAGTACCTGTTAAGATAAGCATTTGTCCTGGGAGAGACATGCTCAGGTGACTCCAAGACAAGGTGGGGAAAATATAAACCTAACAAAAGGAGTTTCAAATCAAAGCACGGATGGGTAATAGCAAGGCTCAATACTTCCTCCCCCATCCCACATGCCTCTCAGAGAACAAAGTCCAAAGCCACTGATAAACTTCGGCTTTGACCATCAGTCAGGGAACACGCTGCAGAACAGCGACAAAATACTGATATACTTATGTTAAATATAAAGGCCTAATATACTTGCTTGTCCCGTTGATCTTCCGACTCAAATGCCATCATCTTGTCCAGTATCCGAGCTTTCACAAGACTCAGCAGCAGAAGCTTGCCGGACAAGCCTCTCAGGAATCCACCTCGGACCATTTTCATTTTCTGGGAAAACACAAACTGATCCTCGCCCCCAAATGAGGACGGGATCTGGGCCTAGCCACTTACCAGTCAAGGGGTCCTTCCACATAACATAACCTTTCTGCTTCTGAGACGGATTCCAATGACGATCTGCAGCAGACCGTCCTTCAGCATCCAATGTTAGAAAATTTAAAATAAATAATACAAGATTCAAATGATCTCGGGGAGTGCTATATTCCCCCTTTTTGGTTTTAATAAGGTAATCCTTAATAGTACGGTTGGCACGTTCCACAATACCTTGTCCTTGAGGATTATAAGGAATACCTGTAATTAATTGTATATGGTGGGAGGCAGCAAAATCACGAAACTTGCTGCTAGTATAGCAAGGACCATTATCAGTTTTGATAACTTTAGGAGTTCCCAAGATGGAAAAACATGCATAGCAATGGGCTAGAGTATGTCTGACTTGTTCTCCTGTTTGAGGAGTAGCTAAAATAAATCCAGAACAAGTATCGATAGTGACATGCACATACTTTAGTGTCCCAAACTCTGGGATGTGTGTCACGTCCATTTGCCAGACATGATTGGGCAACAGTCCTCTGGGATTTACACCGTAACGAGGAACAGGTAAAAATTGAGGGCACACTGAGCATTGCTTCACGATGGTTCTGGCTTGTTCCTTAGTCAGACTAAAGCGCAAACGAAGCGTGTTAGAATTCAAGTGAAATCTAGCATGTGCCTTTTGAGCTTCTTCAAGAGCTGAGGCTACCAATTTGGTGGCTGAATCTGCAGCCGCATTTCCTGATGTCAAGGGCCCAGGTAAACCTGTATGGGCTCGAATATGAGTCACAAAGAATTTATCTTTGCGGGCCCAAATACAGGCCTGAATTTTAGCAAATAAAGATGCTGCTGTGGAGTGGGAAGAAATTTGGCCTGCAGTCTCCAGCACAGGAAGGGAATGGGCAACATATCCACTATCAGAATACAAATTAAAGGGCTGCATGGAAAATGTTTGAAAGACGGCAAGAACGGCCACCAATTCTACAACCTGTGCAGAGACAAAAGATGTGGGGATGGTGGTAACCTGGCCATCTACTACAAAAGCTGCCTGACCGTTTGACGACCCATCAGTGAAAACAGTTAAAGCTTCTGGCAATGGTTGAAGAGAGGTTACAAGTGGAAAAACAACAGGATGCAAAATAAAAAACTGTACAATGGGGTCCTTGGGATAGTGGTTGTCAAAATTAACATTTAAAGTACTCAAAAGTATTGACCAGGTCTCTTCCATATTCTGCAACCACAAAAGCTGCTTCTGAGTGTATGGAACAATAATGGTATCTGGGACCTTCCCAAAATGTCTTAGGCTGCTTTTAGTGGCCTTTTGTATCAACTCTGCTATGGCCAAATAGTAAGGCACAATTGTCTTAGCAGGAGAGACATGCAAATGTTCCCACAAAATAGGTCCCTGCTGATAAAATACCCCTGTAGGTGTATATGAGGATGCTATAACAATAAATAAAAGTGGAGTACTGTAATCAATCCTGGTCAAATGGGATTGTTCAATCGCTATCTCAACTTTGCGTAGGGCTTGAAGTCCCTCCATAGTCATTACCCTAGGGGATGTTGGAGAGGAGTCACCTTTTAAGATGTCAAACAAAGGTTTCAAATCTGCATTAGTAAGTTTCAAACTGGGCCTCATCCAATTTATATCCCCTAACAATTTCTGAAAATCATTAAGAGTTCGCAGCTTTTCTGTGGCTATGGAAATTTTTTGGGGTTTAACACAATTCTGAAAAAGTTGAAATCCCAAATAATTAAATGGAGAAACAAGTTGTATTTTATCTGGGGCTATAGCTAATCCTGCCTTTTCTAACTCTTGCTGTAACTTACACAAACAGGATTGCAACACCTGAGTAGATAGAGCTGCCAGCAAAATATCATCCATATAATGAACAATCATAACAGAGGGAAAGCTGGCACGCACCGGTTTTAAGGCGGCAGCCACATAAATCTGACACATAGTAGGACTATTAGCCATTCCTTGGGGTAAAAATTTCCATTGGTAACGTTCAAATGGTTCTTGCAAATTAACAGAAGGCACACTGAAAGCAAAACGAGGTGAATCTTCTGGATGAAGAGGAATGGAAAAAAAACAATCCTTTAAATCAATCACAACAATATTAAAATCTTTTGGAATGGCAGAAGGCAGTGGTAATCCTGGTTGCTGTGATCCCATTATCTCCATGGTAGCATTCACTGCTCTGAGATCCTGTAAAAGTCTCCACTTCCCTGATTTCTTTTTAATCACAAAAATAGGTGTATTCCATAGTGACGTGGAAGGGACAATATGTCCAGCAGCTAGCTGTTCTTGAACTATTTCCTTAACGGCGGCTATTTTTTCTGTAGAAAGGGGCCATTGGTCAATCCAAACGGGTTGAGAACTTTTCCATGTAATCTTCTGTGGAGTAACCTTAGCCACCATCACAATGGCCCCTAGGGAAAATGCCCTAGCCCTTTCTTTATCCTTCTTATGTTCCACGGAGATTGGTTGAGTAATTCCTTGCAGCTTTCTTCCTATACCTTTTCCAGGAATGTAGCCGTACCTCTCCATCTGCTGCATAGCTAATTCCTGACCAGATACTAATACTGCTCCCATTTGTTGCAAAACATCTCTCCCCCACAAATTAACTGGCAGACCTGGTACTACATAGGGGGTAACATGGCCACCATTTCCTTCCTTATCCCTCCAGGCTAGAGGCCTGGAGCTAGCTAGGGGGCTTTGGGTAATCCCCAAACCTTGTAAAGTGGTCATGGTGGGTGTAACAGGCCAACCTGGGGGCCAATATTTCTGTGAAATAAGAGTGGTGTCGGCACCAGTGTCTAGAAGCCCAGTAAATTTCTTTCCTTCTATACTCAACTCCAAAGTAGGGCGGCTTGCCATATCAGCAACCCAATAAACAGAGGCTTCACCACTGGAACCAAACCCTGCTTTCTTCTGTCCAAGCCTGCAAGCATTATCTGACTTCACTGTGGGGAGCAGCACTAACTGTGCTATTCGTGCCCCTTGGGGCAACACTGCAACCCCAGCATGAACACTGGCTAAAACTTTAATTTCCCCTGTATAGTCTGCATCAATCACTCCTGGGGTAATATGAACTCCTTTCAAGGCTGTGCTGCTACATCCCAGCAGAAGCCCTACAGTGTCAGGGGGTAGTGGTCCATAAATTCCTGTAGGAATAGCCTGTACCCCCATTTGGGGTGTCAATACTATGTAGGAGGTGGTATGGAGGTCCCATCCTCCACTGCCTGTGCTCCCTCGGGCAAGGTCATGAATGACCTTTGTCCCTGAGGAACAAACTGAATCGCTGCCCCGTACTTTGGTACTTGCGGGGCCCGGAGCTGGCCCCTGCTCCCGTTTCCCGGCACAGATGGCTGCCTGGAGATGACTGTCTTGGGCCTGCATTCATTTGCCCAATGTTTTCCACGTTGGCATCGAGGGCAAACTCCTGGGGACTGCCTGTTCATATTAGCAGCCTGTGCACAACCTTGGAGTGGGCAGTTCCGGCGGATATGCCCTAGCCGGCCACATTTAAAACATCCTTGTTTTGGGCGAGCTCCCGAGCCCACGGTTGTGCCACCACGCAATGCCTCTGCAATGGCTGCACCCATTATCTGTCCTTCCCCAATGTCTTTACAAAGTTTAAGATACGTGTTAAGGGGCTCATGCTTCCAAGGTCTAATTGCTTCCTGGCACCACTTGTTGGCATTTTCATATGCTAATTGCTTTACAAAAGGCATGGCTTGATCTGCATCACCAAATACCCTATCTGCAGTTACCAGTAGGCGATCTACAAATGCCTGGTAAGGCTCGTCCGGGCCTTGGACAATTTTAGAGAGATGTAAATGTAGCGAACCCTTTGGTGATAAAGACTTCCAGGCCCTCACTGCAGCAGCAGCGGTCTGTGCATAAACTCCTGGGTCATAATTAATCTGATCCTGTACATTAGCAAAATTCCCCTCTCCTGTCAACATATCATGATTTCTCTCAGGAAAGCCTGCCTGGGTATTTTGCCGTGCTGTGTCAAGGCAAAGCTCAAAGAACTCAGATTTCCACATTAGAAAATCGCCCCCATCCAGAGTAGCCTTACAGAGCTGTTTCCAATCGGCCGGAGTCAAATTGTTAGGTGCTAAGGCTTCAATCATGGAAACAGTAAAGGGGGCCGATGGACCATATGTGGCAACAGCGTCCCTCAGACTGTTTATGTCCTTAAAGGACAGTGCCAGGTGCTGTCTGATTCTCTGCCCCTGCTGATTCTCTACCTCAACTACCGGGAAGGTAAAGCGCCTAGCAAGGGTAGCTGCCTCAGGGTCTCCCTGCTCCTGTGCTTGCTTTACCGCACGTTCCACAGCTGAAAGAGAAGTTGAAAGCGGGGGTCTAGCACAAGCCCCAGCAGTGCATCCACTCTGCTCCTGCCTCAACTGAAGGGAGAGGCGCCGAAGTTGCTCCTGTAAACCTTTTACAACTGTGCTCAGACATGATGGCGCCAATGGCTCAGGCGGCGCGGAGAGCTCTGTGCCTGTCCAAGAGGGACTTTTGTTTGGCACATGCTCTATAGGTGGAGGATCCTCAGCAAACTCACTTCCATCCTTTTCCTTCTCAGCCTCCTCAGAAGAGGACCACAAATCTCCTTCGCGCACTTTCTCCAGACTTTGTCTTGTCTGGGGTTCCTTCTCCTTATTTACCCTGGTTTGTAGCTGTCTCCTACTTTTAACAGACAATTTCTTACGGCGGGCTTCCACCACTGCTTGACGGGATGACCAAGCAATATTTAGCAAGCGCCAGAGAAAAAAGATGACTACAATGAAAGCAAACCATGGGAATACGTCGCAGACAGTTTCAAAAAAACTCTGCGAGGCCTTAAGCTTAGTGTCGGTGCCTAGTGACTGGAGCAGATCTCGGATTCCCTTAATTACTTGCATTTTAGAGAGTTCTTGCCCCATGATAAATTTTACTTATGCCCCTGTAAAAATTATAAAACCTGCCTCTAGATTTCCGGGGTCCCTCAGATTGTCCCTCGTGCCCCAAGACGGGGAGAAGGTCTGGGGATGAAATTAATTATGCCCCTCTAGAGTTAAATCCTAAACTTGCCTCCGGATTTCCGGGGTCCCTCAGATTGTCCCTCGTGCCCCTGAACGGGGAGAAGGTCTGGGGATGAGATAAATTTGCCCCTCCAGAGTTCCAGGGGTCCCTCAGATTGTCCCTCGTGCCCTAGCACAGGGAGAGGGTCTGGGGATTATATCAGTTATGCCCCTGCAGAATTCCCAAATTCCGAATTCTTAATTCAAAATTCCTTAATTCCTAATTCCTTACCTTCATAGTTCCAGGGGTCCCTCGGACGTCCTTTGCTCTGTGCCATGCCCCACGTTACGGCGCCATTTGTCGCGGCTAGCTGAGCCGGCGTAGTAGGCACGGCGAATGTCCGAGCGAAAAGCACCGACACACGGAGACCATGATGGTGTTACAAGTGCTGGGAGCCGTCGTCGCGAGCCGTCCTCCACAAGCCTCTTTATTACCATATTATCTCCTCTTTCCCCCAAGCCCATCAACAGGACAATAGGACACCAATGAATCTGCAAAGGCTAGGTGCTACTGCCTTAGGCCCGATTCCTGAGTGCTCAGCTTAAGGAATGTAAATCAGCTCCACAGCCCACAACAGTAGAGCATCCCACACAAACGAATGCTCCACATGCGGGTTTCACATGCCACCAACTCCACATTCACAGGCAACTTCAGCGCCACAGCCGTTTTCAGATAGCCCTCAATGCAAAGGCTCTAGACGCAAATATTGGTGTGAGAGCTAATTCAATCAAGGAAACACTGCATGTTGGTGAAGGGCATATTGAAGAAGGATCAGCCGAGTGGTTCTTGTGGGAGAACAACTCCATTTGGCTCACGAACTTCACACACCATCAGGCTTCCAAGCAGCTCTCAAGGAAACTCAGTTTTCACACTCTATGCTTAATGCCCTTTGTGTGCCTAGGACTGAAATGAAGCTTGGTCAGCATCCCACACAAACGAATGCTCCACATGCGGGTTTCACATGCCACCAACTTCACATTCACAGGCAACTTCAGCGCCACAGCCGTTTTCAGATAGCCCTCAATGCAAAGGCTCTAGACGCAAATATTGGTGTGAGAGCTAATTCAATCAAGGAAACACTGCATGTTGGTGAAGGGCATATTGAAGAAGGATCAGCCGAGTGGTTCTTGTGGGAGAACAACTCCATTTGGCTCCCTAACTTCACACACCATCAGGCTTCCAAGCAGCTCTCAAGGAAACTCAGTTTTCACACTCTATGTTTAGTGCCCTTTGAGTGCATTATCTAGGAATGAACCTGGTAGAGCATCCCACACAAACGAATGCTCCACATGCGGGTTTCACTTGCCACCAACTCCACATTCACAGGCAACTTCAGCGCCACAGCCGTTTTCAGATAGCCCTCAATGCAAAGGCTCTAGACGCAAATATTGGTGTGAGAGCTAATTCAATCAAGGAAACACTGCATGTTGGTGAAGGGCATATTGAAGAAGGATCAGCTGAGTGGTTCTTGTGGGAGAACAACTCCATTTGGCTCCTTAACTTCACACACCATCAGGCTTCCAAGCAGCTCTCAAGGAAACTCAGTTTTCACACTCTATGCTTAGTGCCCTTTGTGTGCCTAGGACTGAAATGAAGCTTGGTCAGCATCCCACACAAACGAATGCTCCACATGCGGGTTTCACATGCCACCAACTCCACATTCACAGGCAACTTCAGTGCCACAGCCGTTTTCAGATAGCCCTCAATGCAAAGGCTCTAGACGCAAATATTGGTGTGAGAGCTAATTCAATCAAGGAAACACTGCATGTTGGTGAAGGGCATATTGAAGAAGGATCAGCCGAGTGGTTCTTGTGGGAGAACAACTCCATTTGGCTCACTAACTTCACACACCGTCAGGCTTCCAAGCAGCTCTCAAGGAAACTCAGTTTTCACACTCTATGCTTAGTGCCCTTAGTATGGCTAGGACTGAAATGAACCTGGTAGAGTGTCGCGGCTAGCTGAGCCGGCGTAGTAGGCACGGCGAATGTCCGAGCGAAAAGCACCGACACACGGAGACCATGATGGTGTTACAAGTGCTGGGAGCCGTCGTCGCGAGCCGTCCTCCACAAGCCTCTTTATTACCATATTATCTCCTCTTTCCCCCAAGCCCATCAACAGGACAATAGGACACCAATGAATCTGCAAAGGCTAGGTGCTACTGCCTTAGGCCCGATTCCTGAGTGCTCAGCTTAAGGAATGTAAATCAGCTCCACAGCCCACAACATATTCCCCCTTCTGTATTAAAGCAGACTTGAATGCGCCTGTCTTAGGTTGTGGACTCTCAGGTTATCAGCCTTACCCGTCATCGGGAACCTCCGTAGCATGACGGAGACCCTGTCCTAGGTTGGTCAGTTCCCGGTCCATCTCACCCGTCACTGGCTGCCATTCAACGCCTTGTCTGCTGCAGCTGCTCAACCATATTTGGGGAGGCTGGTAACCCTGTTCCAAGGCTGGGAGTGAATATCAGCTCAGTAGCAAAGAGCAAACAGCAGTTTTCGGGCTTGGGAAAACAAAGCACTTCACAGGTGAAACATACATTAAAGGCACAATGGGAGGCAAGAGGCCATGATCTTAGGAGTAACTTAGCTCGTAACAATGAGCAGACAGCAGTTCCCAGGCTTGGGAAAACAATTAGCACTTGCACAGATGATAAAACAGAAATGCATACAATACAACAGAAAGTCATACGATGGGGTACAGGAGGCCTAGACCAAATCTAACAGCATTTGCTATTTCTTTTCCAACAAATCAACCCATAGTCCAGCATAGTCCTGCCCACCCGCTCATGTTCATCAGTAAAGTCCTGTTGTTCCATAACTCTGGCAGTCTGTTCTGCAACCTTGTTCACTGTCACCACGGTAGCTGGTGGTGGCGGCTGTTGATGTACTGGCTATGATGGTCGCCGTTATGCCAAAGTCTCTTTTATTCTTATCAGGCCAACATAGGCCTCTCCATCAGTCCCAACAGGCACAGGCGGGATTCAGGGCAGCTGCAGGATAACAGCAGAATTGCAATAGCCATTCCAGCATGCTGTCAGGGTGCACTGGAACTTGGTGTCATTCCTTTCAGAGGCATCTCCTGTGCTTAAGAAAGAAGCATAGGGATAACACAAGCAAACACAAGCTTCAAATTCAAAGAGCTAAGGTTCACTCACAAGAGCGAGTCCTCAGGTTCAGAGGAAAGAAGGAACTAATCCTCTGCCATAGTGGCGGGAGGAGAAACAAGAGAGAAAAACCCGTAAAATTTCCTCTCAAAGATGTTTCTCCAAAAACAAAGAAAATTCCTGGTATCCAAGGTACCTGGCCTAGGGACAAAAGGCCAGAAAGGTGTCACTGGCCAACTTCCTTGGTCCCTTTCAAATGATAAAGAGGCCAGTCTGAAACCCTCCTCCTTGCCAATGCCTGGAGAAGTGGGCTGAGGCTTCAGGTGGGGAATAGAAATGCAAATGTCACCCTTGTCTGTTGGGGAAGTAAGTACCTGTTAAGATAAGCATTTGTCCTGGGAGAGACATGCTCAGGTGACTCCAAGACAAGGTGGGGAAAATATAAACCTAACAAAAGGAGTTTCAAATCAAAGCACGGATGGGTAATAGCAAGGCTCAATACTTCCTCCCCCATCCCACATGCCTCTCAGAGAACAAAGTCCAAAGCCACTGATAAACTTCGGCTTTGACCATCAGTCAGGGAACACGCTGCAGAACAGCGACAAAATACTGATATACTTATGTTAAATATAAAGGCCTAATATACTTGCTTGTCCCGTTGATCTTCCGACTCAAATGCCATCATCTTGTCCAGTATCCGAGCTTTCACAAGACTCAGCAGCAGAAGCTTGCCGGACAAGCCTCTCAGGAATCCACCTCGGACCATTTTCATTTTCTGGGAAAACACAAACTGATCCTCGCCCCCAAATGAGGACGGGATCTGGGCCTAGCCACTTACCAGTCAAGGGGTCCTTCCACATAACATAACCTTTCTGCTTCTGAGACGGATTCCAATGACGATCTGCAGCAGACCGTCCTTCAGCATCCAATGTTAGAAAATTTAAAATAAATAATACAAGATTCAAATGATCTCGGGGAGTGCTATATTCCCCCTTTTTGGTTTTAATAAGGTAATCCTTAATAGTACGGTTGGCACGTTCCACAATACCTTGTCCTTGAGGATTATAAGGAATACCTGTAATTAATTGTATATGGTGGGAGGCAGCAAAATCACGAAACTTGCTGCTAGTATAGCAAGGACCATTATCAGTTTTGATAACTTTAGGAGTTCCCAAGATGGAAAAACATGCATAGCAATGGGCTAGAGTATGTCTGACTTGTTCTCCTGTTTGAGGAGTAGCTAAAATAAATCCAGAACAAGTATCGATAGTGACATGCACATACTTTAGTGTCCCAAACTCTGGGATGTGTGTCACGTCCATTTGCCAGACATGATTGGGCAACAGTCCTCTGGGATTTACACCGTAACGAGGAACAGGTAAAAATTGAGGGCACACTGAGCATTGCTTCACGATGGTTCTGGCTTGTTCCTTAGTCAGACTAAAGCGCAAACGAAGCGTGTTAGAATTCAAGTGAAATCTAGCATGTGCCTTTTGAGCTTCTTCAAGAGCTGAGGCTACCAATTTGGTGGCTGAATCTGCAGCCGCATTTCCTGATGTCAAGGGCCCAGGTAAACCTGTATGGGCTCGAATATGAGTCACAAAGAATTTATCTTTGCGGGCCCAAATACAGGCCTGAATTTTAGCAAATAAAGATGCTGCTGTGGAGTGGGAAGAAATTTGGCCTGCAGTCTCCAGCACAGGAAGGGAATGGGCAACATATCCACTATCAGAATACAAATTAAAGGGCTGCATGGAAAATGTTTGAAAGACGGCAAGAACGGCCACCAATTCTACAACCTGTGCAGAGACAAAAGATGTGGGGATGGTGGTAACCTGGCCATCTACTACAAAAGCTGCCTGACCGTTTGACGACCCATCAGTGAAAACAGTTAAAGCTTCTGGCAATGGTTGAAGAGAGGTTACAAGTGGAAAAACAACAGGATGCAAAATAAAAAACTGTACAATGGGGTCCTTGGGATAGTGGTTGTCAAAATTAACATTTAAAGTACTCAAAAGTATTGACCAGGTCTCTTCCATATTCTGCAACCACAAAAGCTGCTTCTGAGTGTATGGAACAATAATGGTATCTGGGACCTTCCCAAAATGTCTTAGGCTGCTTTTAGTGGCCTTTTGTATCAACTCTGCTATGGCCAAATAGTAAGGCACAATTGTCTTAGCAGGAGAGACATGCAAATGTTCCCACAAAATAGGTCCCTGCTGATAAAATACCCCTGTAGGTGTATATGAGGATGCTATAACAATAAATAAAAGTGGAGTACTGTAATCAATCCTGGTCAAATGGGATTGTTCAATCGCTATCTCAACTTTGCGTAGGGCTTGAAGTCCCTCCATAGTCATTACCCTAGGGGATGTTGGAGAGGAGTCACCTTTTAAGATGTCAAACAAAGGTTTCAAATCTGCATTAGTAAGTTTCAAACTGGGCCTCATCCAATTTATATCCCCTAACAATTTCTGAAAATCATTAAGAGTTCGCAGCTTTTCTGTGGCTATGGAAATTTTTTGGGGTTTAACACAATTCTGAAAAAGTTGAAATCCCAAATAATTAAATGGAGAAACAAGTTGTATTTTATCTGGGGCTATAGCTAATCCTGCCTTTTCTAACTCTTGCTGTAACTTACACAAACAGGATTGCAACACCTGAGTAGATAGAGCTGCCAGCAAAATATCATCCATATAATGAACAATCATAACAGAGGGAAAGCTGGCACGCACCGGTTTTAAGGCGGCAGCCACATAAATCTGACACATAGTAGGACTATTAGCCATTCCTTGGGGTAAAAATTTCCATTGGTAACGTTCAAATGGTTCTTGCAAATTAACAGAAGGCACACTGAAAGCAAAACGAGGTGAATCTTCTGGATGAAGAGGAATGGAAAAAAAACAATCCTTTAAATCAATCACAACAATATTAAAATCTTTTGGAATGGCAGAAGGCAGTGGTAATCCTGGTTGCTGTGATCCCATTATCTCCATGGTAGCATTCACTGCTCTGAGATCCTGTAAAAGTCTCCACTTCCCTGATTTCTTTTTAATCACAAAAATAGGTGTATTCCATAGTGACGTGGAAGGGACAATATGTCCAGCAGCTAGCTGTTCTTGAACTATTTCCTTAACGGCGGCTATTTTTTCTGTAGAAAGGGGCCATTGGTCAATCCAAACGGGTTGAGAACTTTTCCATGTAATCTTCTGTGGAGTAACCTTAGCCACCATCACAATGGCCCCTAGGGAAAATGCCCTAGCCCTTTCTTTATCCTTCTTATGTTCCACGGAGATTGGTTGAGTAATTCCTTGCAGCTTTCTTCCTATACCTTTTCCAGGAATGTAGCCGTACCTCTCCATCTGCTGCATAGCTAATTC
This sequence comes from Ochotona princeps, assembly GCF_030435755.1. Classification (NCBI taxonomy): domain Eukaryota; kingdom Metazoa; phylum Chordata; class Mammalia; order Lagomorpha; family Ochotonidae; genus Ochotona; species Ochotona princeps. Next base: position 140,287 of record NW_026697836.1, on the reverse strand, counting down.
CTGACCAGATACTAATACTGCTCCCATTTGTTGCAAAACATCTCTCCCCCACAAATTAACTGGCAGACCTGGTACTACATAGGGGGTAACATGGCCACCATTTCCTTCCTTATCCCTCCAGGCTAGAGGCCTGGAGCTAGCTAGGGGGCTTTGGGTAATCCCCAAACCTTGTAAAGTGGTCATGGTGGGTGTAACAGGCCAACCTGGGGGCCAATATTTCTGTGAAATAAGAGTGGTGTCGGCACCAGTGTCTAGAAGCCCAGTAAATTTCTTTCCTTCTATACTCAACTCCAAAGTAGGGCGGCTTGCCATATCAGCAACCCAATAAACAGAGGCTTCACCACTGGAACCAAACCCTGCTTTCTTCTGTCCAAGCCTGCAAGCATTATCTGACTTCACTGTGGGGAGCAGCACTAACTGTGCTATTCGTGCCCCTTGGGGCAACACTGCAACCCCAGCATGAACACTGGCTAAAACTTTAATTTCCCCTGTATAGTCTGCATCAATCACTCCTGGGGTAATATGAACTCCTTTCAAGGCTGTGCTGCTACATCCCAGCAGAAGCCCTACAGTGTCAGGGGGTAGTGGTCCATAAATTCCTGTAGGAATAGCCTGTACCCCCATTTGGGGTGTCAATACTATGTAGGAGGTGGTATGGAGGTCCCATCCTCCACTGCCTGTGCTCCCTCGGGCAAGGTCATGAATGACCTTTGTCCCTGAGGAACAAACTGAATCGCTGCCCCGTACTTTGGTACTTGCGGGGCCCGGAGCTGGCCCCTGCTCCCGTTTCCCGGCACAGATGGCTGCCTGGAGATGACTGTCTTGGGCCTGCATTCATTTGCCCAATGTTTTCCACGTTGGCATCGAGGGCAAACTCCTGGGGACTGCCTGTTCATATTAGCAGCCTGTGCACAACCTTGGAGTGGGCAGTTCCGGCGGATATGCCCTAGCCGGCCACATTTAAAACATCCTTGTTTTGGGCGAGCTCCCGAGCCCACGGTTGTGCCACCACGCAATGCCTCTGCAATGGCTGCACCCATTATCTGTCCTTCCCCAATGTCTTTACAAAGTTTAAGATACGTGTTAAGGGGCTCATGCTTCCAAGGTCTAATTGCTTCCTGGCACCACTTGTTGGCATTTTCATATGCTAATTGCTTTACAAAAGGCATGGCTTGATCTGCATCACCAAATACCCTATCTGCAGTTACCAGTAGGCGATCTACAAATGCCTGGTAAGGCTCGTCCGGGCCTTGGACAATTTTAGAGAGATGTAAATGTAGCGAACCCTTTGGTGATAAAGACTTCCAGGCCCTCACTGCAGCAGCAGCGGTCTGTGCATAAACTCCTGGGTCATAATTAATCTGATCCTGTACATTAGCAAAATTCCCCTCTCCTGTCAACATATCATGATTTCTCTCAGGAAAGCCTGCCTGGGTATTTTGCCGTGCTGTGTCAAGGCAAAGCTCAAAGAACTCAGATTTCCACATTAGAAAATCGCCCCCATCCAGAGTAGCCTTACAGAGCTGTTTCCAATCGGCCGGAGTCAAATTGTTAGGTGCTAAGGCTTCAATCATGGAAACAGTAAAGGGGGCCGATGGACCATATGTGGCAACAGCGTCCCTCAGACTGTTTATGTCCTTAAAGGACAGTGCCAGGTGCTGTCTGATTCTCTGCCCCTGCTGATTCTCTACCTCAACTACCGGGAAGGTAAAGCGCCTAGCAAGGGTAGCTGCCTCAGGGTCTCCCTGCTCCTGTGCTTGCTTTACCGCACGTTCCACAGCTGAAAGAGAAGTTGAAAGCGGGGGTCTAGCACAAGCCCCAGCAGTGCATCCACTCTGCTCCTGCCTCAACTGAAGGGAGAGGCGCCGAAGTTGCTCCTGTAAACCTTTTACAACTGTGCTCAGACATGATGGCGCCAATGGCTCAGGCGGCGCGGAGAGCTCTGTGCCTGTCCAAGAGGGACTTTTGTTTGGCACATGCTCTATAGGTGGAGGATCCTCAGCAAACTCACTTCCATCCTTTTCCTTCTCAGCCTCCTCAGAAGAGGACCACAAATCTCCTTCGCGCACTTTCTCCAGACTTTGTCTTGTCTGGGGTTCCTTCTCCTTATTTACCCTGGTTTGTAGCTGTCTCCTACTTTTAACAGACAATTTCTTACGGCGGGCTTCCACCACTGCTTGACGGGATGACCAAGCAATATTTAGCAAGCGCCAGAGAAAAAAGATGACTACAATGAAAGCAAACCATGGGAATACGTCGCAGACAGTTTCAAAAAAACTCTGCGAGGCCTTAAGCTTAGTGTCGGTGCCTAGTGACTGGAGCAGATCTCGGATTCCCTTAATTACTTGCATTTTAGAGAGTTCTTGCCCCATGATAAATTTTACTTATGCCCCTGTAAAAATTATAAAACCTGCCTCTAGATTTCCGGGGTCCCTCAGATTGTCCCTCGTGCCCCAAGACGGGGAGAAGGTCTGGGGATGAAATTAATTATGCCCCTCTAGAGTTAAATCCTAAACTTGCCTCCGGATTTCCGGGGTCCCTCAGATTGTCCCTCGTGCCCCTGAACGGGGAGAAGGTCTGGGGATGAGATAAATTTGCCCCTCCAGAGTTCCAGGGGTCCCTCAGATTGTCCCTCGTGCCCTAGCACAGGGAGAGGGTCTGGGGATTATATCAGTTATGCCCCTGCAGAATTCCCAAATTCCGAATTCTTAATTCAAAATTCCTTAATTCCTAATTCCTTACCTTCATAGTTCCAGGGGTCCCTCGGACGTCCTTTGCTCTGTGCCATGCCCCACGTTACGGCGCCATTTGTCGCGGCTAGCTGAGCCGGCGTAGTAGGCACGGCGAATGTCCGAGCGAAAAGCACCGACACACGGAGACCATGATGGTGTTACAAGTGCTGGGAGCCGTCGTCGCGAGCCGTCCTCCACAAGCCTCTTTATTACCATATTATCTCCTCTTTCCCCCAAGCCCATCAACAGGACAATAGGACACCAATGAATCTGCAAAGGCTAGGTGCTACTGCCTTAGGCCCGATTCCTGAGTGCTCAGCTTAAGGAATGTAAATCAGCTCCACAGCCCACAACAGTAGAGCATCCCACACAAACGAATGCTCCACATGCGGGTTTCACATGCCACCAACTCCACATTCACAGGCAACTTCAGCGCCACAGCCGTTTTCAGATAGCCCTCAATGCAAAGGCTCTAGACGCAAATATTGGTGTGAGAGCTAATTCAATCAAGGAAACACTGCATGTTGGTGAAGGGCATATTGAAGAAGGATCAGCCGAGTGGTTCTTGTGGGAGAACAACTCCATTTGGCTCACGAACTTCACACACCATCAGGCTTCCAAGCAGCTCTCAAGGAAACTCAGTTTTCACACTCTATGCTTAATGCCCTTTGTGTGCCTAGGACTGAAATGAAGCTTGGTCAGCATCCCACACAAACGAATGCTCCACATGCGGGTTTCACATGCCACCAACTTCACATTCACAGGCAACTTCAGCGCCACAGCCGTTTTCAGATAGCCCTCAATGCAAAGGCTCTAGACGCAAATATTGGTGTGAGAGCTAATTCAATCAAGGAAACACTGCATGTTGGTGAAGGGCATATTGAAGAAGGATCAGCCGAGTGGTTCTTGTGGGAGAACAACTCCATTTGGCTCCCTAACTTCACACACCATCAGGCTTCCAAGCAGCTCTCAAGGAAACTCAGTTTTCACACTCTATGTTTAGTGCCCTTTGAGTGCATTATCTAGGAATGAACCTGGTAGAGCATCCCACACAAACGAATGCTCCACATGCGGGTTTCACTTGCCACCAACTCCACATTCACAGGCAACTTCAGCGCCACAGCCGTTTTCAGATAGCCCTCAATGCAAAGGCTCTAGACGCAAATATTGGTGTGAGAGCTAATTCAATCAAGGAAACACTGCATGTTGGTGAAGGGCATATTGAAGAAGGATCAGCTGAGTGGTTCTTGTGGGAGAACAACTCCATTTGGCTCCTTAACTTCACACACCATCAGGCTTCCAAGCAGCTCTCAAGGAAACTCAGTTTTCACACTCTATGCTTAGTGCCCTTTGTGTGCCTAGGACTGAAATGAAGCTTGGTCAGCATCCCACACAAACGAATGCTCCACATGCGGGTTTCACATGCCACCAACTCCACATTCACAGGCAACTTCAGTGCCACAGCCGTTTTCAGATAGCCCTCAATGCAAAGGCTCTAGACGCAAATATTGGTGTGAGAGCTAATTCAATCAAGGAAACACTGCATGTTGGTGAAGGGCATATTGAAGAAGGATCAGCCGAGTGGTTCTTGTGGGAGAACAACTCCATTTGGCTCACTAACTTCACACACCATCAGGCTTCCAAGCAGCTCTCAAGGAAACTCAGTTTTCACACTCTATGCTTAGTGCCCTTTGAGTGCATTATCTAGGAATGAACCTGGTAGAGCATCCCACACAAACGAATGCTCCACATGCGGGTTTCACATGCCACCAACTCCACATTCACAGGCAACTTCAGCGCCACAGCCGTTTTCAGATAGCCCTCAATGCAAAGGCTCTAGACGCAAATATTGGTGTGAGAGCTAATTCAATCAAGGAAACACTGCATGTTGGTGAAGGGCATATTGAAGAAGGATCAGCCGAGTGGTTCTTGTGGGAGAACAACTCCATTTGGCTCACGAACTTCACACACCATCAGGCTTCCAAGCAGCTCTCAAGGAAACTCAGTTTTCACACTCTATGCTTAGTGCCCTTTGTGTGCCTAGGACTGAAATGAAGCTTGGTCAGCATCCCACACAAACGAATGCTCCACATGCGGGTTTCACATGCCACCAACTCCACATTCACAGGCAACTTCAGCGCCACAGCCGTTTTCAGATAGCCCTCAATGCAAAGGCTCTAGACGCAAATATTGGTGTGAGAGCTAATTCAATCAAGGAAACACTGCATGTTGGTGAAGGGCATATTGAAGAAGGATCAGCTGAGTGGTTCTTGTGGGAGAACAACTCCATTTGGCTCACTAACTTCACACACCATCAGGCTTCCAAGCAGCTCTCAAGGAAACTCAGTTTTCACACTCTATGTTTAGTGCACTTTGAGTGCATTATCCAGGAATGAACCTGGTAGAGCATCCCACACAAACGAATGCTCCACATGCGGGTTTCACATGCCACCAACTCCACATTCACAGGCAACTTCAGCGCCACAGCCGTTTTCAGATAGCCCACAATGCAAAGGCTCTAGACGCAAATATTGGTGTGAGAGCTAATTCAATCAAGGAAACACTGCATGTTGGTGAAGGGCATATTGAAGAAGGATCAACCGAGTGGTTCTTGTGGGAGAACAACTCCATTTGGCTCACGAACTTCACACACCATCAGGCTTCCAAGCAGCTCTCAAGGAAACTCAGTTTTCACACTCTATGCTTAGTGCCCTTTGTGTGCCTAGGACTGAAATGAAGCTTGGTCAGCATCCCACACAAACGAATGCTCCACATGCGGGTTTCACATGCCACCAACTCCACATTCACAGGCAACTTCAGCGCCACAGCCGTTTTCAGATAGCCCTCAATGCAAAGGCTCTAGACGCCAATATTGGTGTGAGAGCTAATTCAATCAAGGAAACACTGCATGTTGGTGAAGGGCATATTGAAGAAGGATCAGCCGAGTGGTTCTTGTGGGAGAACAACTCCATTTGGCTCCCTAACTTCACACACCATCAGGCTTCCAAGCAGCTCTCAAGGAAACTCAGTTTTCACACTCTATGCTTAGTGCCCTTTGAGTGCCTTATCTAGGAATGAACCTGGTAGAGCATCCCACACAAACGAATGCTCCACATGCGGGTTTCACATGCCACCAACTCCACATTCACAGGCAACTTCAGCGCCACAGCCGTTTTCAGATAGCCCTCAATGCAAAGGCTCTAGACGCAAATATTGGTGTGAGAGCTAATTCAATCAAGGAAACACTGCATGTTGGTGAAGGGCATATTGAAGAAGGATCAACCGAGTGGTTCTTGTGGGAGAACAACTCCATTTGACTCACTAACTTCACACACCATCAGGCTTCCAAGCAGCTCTCAAGGAAACTCAGTTTTCACACTCTATGCTTAGTGCCCTTTGTGTGCCTAGGACTGAAATGAAGCTTGGTCAGCATCCCACACAAACGAATGCTCCACATGCGGGTTTCACATGCCACCAACTCCACATTCACAGGCAACTTCAGCGCCACAGCCGTTTTCAGATAGCCCTCAATGCAAAGGCTCTAGACGCAAATATTGGTGTGAGAGCTAATTCAATCAAGGAAACACTGCATGTTGGTGAAGGGCATATTGAAGAAGGATGAGCCGAGTGGTTCTTGTGGGAGAACAACTCCATTTGGCTCACTAACTTCACACACCATCAGGCTTCCAAGCAGCTCTCAAGGAAACTCAGTTTTCACACTCTATGCTTAGTGCCCTTTGAGTGCATTATCTAGGAATGAACCTGGTAGAGCATCCCACACAAACAAATGCTCCACATGCGGGTTTCACATGCCACCAACTCCACATTCACAGGCAACTTCAGCGCCACAGCCGTTTTCAGATAGCCCTCAATGCAAAGGCTCTAGACGCAAATATTGGTGTGAGAGCTAATTCAATCAAGGAAACACTGCATGTTGGTGAAGGGCATATTGAAGAAGGATCAACCGAGTGGTTCTTGTGGGAGAACAACTCCATTTGGCTCACTAACTTCACACACCATCAGGCTTCCAAGCAGCTCTCAAGGAAACTCAGTTTTCACACTCTATGCTTAGTGCCCTTTGTGTGCCTAGGACTGAAATGAAGCTTGGTCAGCATCCCACACAAACGAATGCTCCACATGCGGGTTTCACATGCCACCAACTCCACATTCACAGGCAACTTCAGCGCCACAGCCGTTTTCAGATAGCCCTCAATGCAAAGGCTCTAGACGCAAATATTGGTGTGAGAGCTAATTCAATCAAGGAAACACTGCATGTTGGTGAAGGGCATATTGAAGAAGGATCAGCCGAGTGGTTCTTGTGGGAGAACAACTCCATTTGGCTCACTAACTTCACACACCATCAGGCTTCCAAGCAGCTCTCAAGGAAACTCAGTTTTCACACTCTATGCTTAGTGCCCTTTGTATACCTAGGACTGAAATGAACCTGGTAGAGCATCCCACACAAACGAATGCTCCACATGCGGGTTTCACTTGCCACCAACTCCACATTCACAGGCAACTTCAGCGCCACAGCCGTTTTCAGATAGCCCTCAATGCAAAGGCTCTAGACGCAAATATTGGTGTGAGAGCTAATTCAATCAAGGAAACACTGCATGTTGGTGAAGGGCATATTGAAGAAGGATCAGCCGAGTGGTTCTTGTGGGAGAACAACTCCATTTGGCTCACTAACTTCACACACCATCAGGCTTCCAAGCAGCTCTCAAGGAAACTCAGTTTTCACACTCTATGCTTAGTGCCCTTTGTATGGCTAGGACTGAAATGAACCTGGTAGAGCATCCCACACAAACGAATGCTCCACATGCGGGTTTCACTTGCCACCAACTCCACATTCACAGGCAACTTCAGCGCCACAGCCGTTTTCAGATAGCCCTCAATGCAAAGGCTCTAGACGCAAATATTGGTGTGAGAGCTAATTCAATCAAGGAAACACTGCATGTTGGTGAAGGGCATATTGAAGAAGGATCAGCTGAGTGGTTCTTGTGGGAGAACAACTCCATTTGGCTCCTTAACTTCACACACCATCAGGCTTCCAAGCAGCTCTCAAGGAAACTCAGTTTTCACACTCTATGCTTAATGCCCTTTGTGTGCCTAGGACTGAAATGAAGCTTGGTCAGCATCCCACACAAACGAATGCTCCACATGCGGGTTTCACATGCCACCAACTCCACATTCACAGGCAACTTCAGCGCCACAGCCGTTTTCAGATAGCCCTCAATGCAAAGGCTCTAGACGCAAATATTGGTGTGAGAGCTAATTCAATCAAGGAAACACTGCATGTTGGTGAAGGGCATATTGAAGAAGGATCAGCCGAGTGGTTCTTGTGGGAGAACAACTCCATTTGGCTCACTAACTTCACACACCATCAGGCTTCCAAGCAGCTCTCAAGGAAACTCAGTTTTCACACTCTATGCTTAGTGCCCTTTGAGTGCATTATCTAGGAATGAACCTGGTAGAGCATCCCACACAAACGAATGCTCCACATGCGGGTTTCACATGCCACCAACTCCACATTCACAGGCAACTTCAGCGCCACAGCCGTTTTCAGATAGCCCTCAATGCAAAGGCTCTAGACGCAAATATTGGTGTGAGAGCTAATTCAATCAAGGAAACACTGCATGTTGGTGAAGGGCATATTGAAGAAGGATCAGCCGAGTGGTTCTTGTGGGAGAACAACTCCATTTGGCTCCCTAACTTCACACACCATCAGGCTTCCAAGCAGCTCTCAAGGAAACTCAGTTTTCACACTCTATGCTTAGTGCCCTTTGAGTGCATTATCTAGGAATGAACCTGGTAGAGCATCCCACACAAACGAATGCTCCACATGCGGGTTTCACATGCCACCAACTCCACATTCACAGGCAACTTCAGCGCCACAGCCGTTTTCAGATAGCCCACAATGCAAAGGCTCTAGACGCAAATATTGGTGTGAGAGCTAATTCAATCAAGGAAACACTGCATGTTGGTGAAGGGCATATTGAAGAAGGATCAGCCGAGTGGTTCTTGTGGGAGAACAACTCCATTTGGCTCACTAACTTCACACACCATCAGGCTTCCAAGCAGCTCTCAAGGAAACTCAGTTTTCACACTCTATGCTTAGTGCCCTTTGTGTGCCTAGGACTGAAATGAAGCTTGGTCAGCATCCCACACAAACGAATGCTCCACATGCGGGTTTCACATGCCACCAACTCCACATTCACAGGCAACTTCAGCGCCACAGCCGTTTTCAGATAGCCCTCAATGCAAAGGCTCTAGATGCAAATATTGGTGTGAGAGCTAATTCAATCAAGGAAACACTGCATGTTGGTGAAGGGCATATTGAAGAAGGATCAGCTGAGGGTTCTTGTGGGAGAACAACTCCATTTGGCTCACTAACTTCACACACCATCAAGCTTCCAAGCAGCTCTCAAGGAAACTCAGTTTTCACACTCTATGCTTAGTGCACTTTGAGTGCATTATCCAGTAATGAACCTGGTAGAGCATCCCACACAAACGAATGCTCCACATGCGGGTTTCACATGCCACCAACTCCACATTCACAGGCAACTTCAGCGCCACAGCCGTTTTCAGATAGCCCTCAATGCAAAGGCTCTAGACGCAAATATTGGTGTGAGAGCTAATTCAATCAAGGAAACACTGCATGTTGGTGAAGGGCATATTGAAGAAGGATCAGCCGAGTGGTTCTTGTGGGAGAACAACTCCATTTGGCTCACTAACTTCACACACCATCAGGCTTCCAAGCAGCTCTCAAGGAAACTCAGTTTTCACACTCTATGCTTAGTGCCCTTTGAGTGCATTATCTAGGAATGAACCTGGTAGAGCATCCCACACAAACGAATGCTCCACATGCGGGTTTCACATGCCACCAACTCCACATTCACAGGCAACTTCAGCGCCACAGCCGTTTTCAGATAGCCCACAATGCAAAGGCTCTAGACGCAAATATTGGTGTGAGAGCTAATTCAATCAAGGAAACACTGCATGTTGGTGAAGGGCATATTGAAGAAGGATCAACCGAGTGGTTCTTGTGGGAGAACAACTCCATTTGGCTCACTAACTTCACACACCATCAGGCTTCCAAGCAGCTCTCAAGGAAACTCAGTTTTCACACTCTATGCTTAGTGCCCTTTGTGTGCCTAGGACTGAAATGAAGCTTGGTCAGCATCCCACACAAACGAATGCTCCACATGCGGGTTTCACATGCCACCAACTCCACATTCACAGGCAACTTCAGCGCCACAGCCGTTTTCAGATAGCCCTCAATGCAAAGGCTCTAGACGCAAATATTGGTGTGAGAGCTAATTCAATCAAGGAAACACTGCATGTTGGTGAAGGGCATATTGAAGAAGGATCAACCGAGTGGTTCTTGTGGGAGAACAACTCCATTTGGCTCACTAACTTCACACACCATCAGGCTTCCAAGCAGCTCTCAAGGAAACTCAGTTTTCACACTCTATGCTTAGTGCCCTTTGTGTGCCTAGGACTGAAATGAAGCTTGGTCAGCATCCCACACAAACGAATGCTCCACATGCGGGTTTCACATGCCACCAACTCCACATTCACAGGCAACTTCAGCGCCACAGCCGTTTTCAGATAGCCCTCAATGCAAAGGCTCTAGACGCAAATATTGGTGTGAGAGCTAATTCAATCAAGGAAACACTGCATGTTGGTGAAGGGCATATTGAAGAAGGATCAGCCGAGTGGTTCTTGTGGGAGAACAACTCCATTTGGCTCACTAACTTCACACACCATCAGGCTTCCAAGCAGCTCTCAAGGAAACTCAGTTTTCACACTCTATGCTTAGTGCCCTTTGTATACCTAGGACTGAAATGAACCTGGTAGAGCATCCCACACAAACGAATGCTCCACATGCGGGTTTCACTTGCCACCAACTCCACATTCACAGGCAACTTCAGCGCCACAGCCGTTTTCAGATAGCCCACAATGCAAAGGCTCTAGACGCAAATATTGGTGTGAGAGCTAATTCAATCAAGGAAACACTGCATGTTGGTGAAGGGCATATTGAAGAAGGATCAGCCGAGTGGTTCTTGTGGGAGAACAACTCCATTTGGCTCACGAACTTCACACACCATCAGGCTTCCAAGCAGCTCTCAAGGAAACTCAGTTTTCACACTCTATGCTTAGTGCCCTTTGTATGGCTAGGACTGAAATGAACCTGGTAGAGCACACCACACAAACGAATGCTCCACATGCGGGTTTCACTTGCCACCAACTCCACATTCACAGGCAACTTCAGCGCCACAGCCGTTTTCAGATAGCCCTCAATGCAAAGGCTCTAGACGCAAATATTGGTGTGAGAGCTAATTCAATCAAGGAAACACTGCATGTTGGTGAAGGGCATATTGAAGAAGGATCAGCTGAGTGGTTCTTGTGGGAGAACAACTCCATTTGGCTCCTTAACTTCACACACCATCAGGCTTCCAAGCAGCTCTCAAGGAAACTCAGTTTTCACACTCTATGCTTAATGCCCTTTGTGTGCCTAGGACTGAAATGAAGCTTGGTCAGCATCCCACACAAACGAATGCTCCACATGCGGGTTTCACATGCCACCAACTCCACATTCACAGGCAACTTCAGCGCCACAGCCGTTTTCAGATAGCCCTCAATGCAAAGGCTCTAGACGCCAATATTGGTGTGAGAGCTAATTCAATCAAGGAAACACTGCATGTTGGTGAAGGGCATATTGAAGAAGGATCAGCCGAGTGGTTCTTGTGGGAGAACAACTCCATTTGGCTCACTAACTTCACACACCATCAGGCTTCCAAGCAGCTCTCAAGGAAACTCAGTTTTCACACTCTATGCTTAGTGCCCTTTGAGTGCATTATCTAGGAATGAACCTGGTAGAGCATCCCACACAAACGAATGCTCCACATGCGGGTTTCACATGCCACCAACTCCACATTCACAGGCAACTTCAGCGCCACAGCCGTTTTCAGATAGCCCTCAATGCAAAGGCTCTAGACGCAAATATTGGTGTGAGAGCTAATTCAATCAAGGAAACACTGCATGTTGGTGAAGGGCATATTGAAGAAGGATCAGCCGAGTGGTTCTTGTGGGAGAACAACTCCATTTGGCTCACTAACTTCACACACCATCAGGCTTCCAAGCAGCTCTCAAGGAAACTCAGTTTTCACACTCTATGCTTAGTGCCCTTTGAGTGCATTATCTAGGAATGAACCTGGTAGAGCATCCCACACAAACGAATGCTCCACATGCGGGTTTCACATGCCACCAACTCCACATTCACAGGCAACTTCAGCGCCACAGCCGTTTTCAGATAGCCCACAATGCAAAGGCTCTAGACGCAAATATTGGTGTGAGAGCTAATTCAATCAAGGAAACACTGCATGTTGGTGAAGGGCATATTGAAGAAGGATCAACCGAGTGGTTCTTGTGGGAGAACAACTCCATTTGGCTCACTAACTTCACACACCATCAGGCTTCCAAGCAGCTCTCAAGGAAACTCAGTTTTCACACTCTATGCTTAGTGCCCTTTGTGTGCCTAGGACTGAAATGAAGCTTGGTCAGCATCCCACACAAACGAATGCTCCACATGCGGGTTTCACATGCCACCAACTCCACATTCACAGGCAACTTCAGCGCCACAGCCGTTTTCAGATAGCCCTCAATGCAAAGGCTCTAGACGCAAATATTGGTGTGAGAGCTAATTCAATCAAGGAAACACTGCATGTTGGTGAAGGGCATATTGAAGAAGGATCAGCCGAGTGGTTCTTGTGGGAGAACAACTCCATTTGGCTCCCTAACTTCACACACCATCAGGCTTCCAAGCAGCTCTCAAGGAAACTCAGTTTTCACACTCTATGCTTAGTGCCCTTTGAGTGCATTATCTAGGAATGAACCTGGTAGAGCATCCCACACAAACGAATGCTCCACATGCGGGTTTCACATGCCACCAACTCCACATTCACAGGCAACTTCAGCGCCACAGCCGTTTTCAGATAGCCCTCAATGCAAAGGCTCTAGACGCAAATATTGGTGTGAGAGCTAATTCAATCAAGGAAACACTGCATGTTGGTGAAGGGCATATTGAAGAAGGATCAACCGAGTGGTTCTTGTGGGAGAACAACTCCATTTGGCTCACTAACTTCACACACCATCAGGCTTCCAAGCAGCTCTCAAGGAAACTCAGTTTTCACACTCTATGCTTAGTGCCCTTTGTGTGCCTAGGACTGAAATGAAGCTTGGTCAGCATCCCACACAAACGAATGCTCCACATGCGGGTTTCACATGCCACCAACTCCACATTCACAGGCAACTTCAGCGCCACAGCCGTTTTCAGATAGCCCTCAATGCAAAGGCTCTAGACGCAAATATTGGTGTGAGAGCTAATTCAATCAAGGAAACACTGCATGTTGGTGAAGGGCATATTGAAGAAGGATCAGCCGAGTGGTTCTTGTGGGAGAACAACTCCATTTGGCTCACTAACTTCACACACCATCAGGCTTCCAAGCAGCTCTCAAGGAAACTCAGTTTTCACACTCTATGCTTAGTGCCCTTTGTATGGCTAGGACTGAAATGAACCTGGTAGAGCATCCCACACAAACGAATGCTCCACATGCGGGTTTCACTTGCCACCAACTCCACATTCACAGGCAACTTCAGCGCCACAGCCGTTTTCAGATAGCCCTCAATGCAAAGGCTCTAGACGCAAATATTGGTGTGAGAGCTAATTCAATCAAGGAAACACTGCATGTTGGTGAAGGGCATATTGAAGAAGGATCAGCCGAGTGGTTCTTGTGGGAGAACAACTCCATTTGGCTCACTAACTTCACACACCATCAGGCTTCCAAGCAGCTCTCAAGGAAACTCAGTTTTCACACTCTATGCTTAGTGCCCTTTGTATGGCTAGGACTGAAATGAACCTGGTAGAGCATACCACACAAACGAATGCTCCACATGCGGGTTTCACTTGCCACCAACTCCACATTCTCAGGCAACTTCAGCGCCACAGCCGTTTTCAGATAGCCCTCAATGCAAAGGCTCTAGACGCAAATATTGGTGTGAGAGCTAATTCAATCAAGGAAACACTGCATGTTGGTGAAGGGCATATTGAAGAAGGATCAGCTGAGTGGTTCTTGTGGGAGAACAACTCCATTTGGCTCCTTAACTTCACACACCATCAGGCTTCCAAGCAGCTCTCAAGGAAACTCAGTTTTCACACTCTATGCTTAATGCCCTTTGTGTGCCTAGGACTGAAATGAAGCTTGGTCAGCATCCCGCACAAACGAATGCTCCACATGCGGGTTTCACATGCCACCAACTCCACATTCACAGGCAACTTCAGCGCCACAGCCGTTTTCAGATAGCCCTCAATGCAAAGGCTCTAGACGCCAATATTGGTGTGAGAGCTAATTCAATCAAGGAAACACTGCATGTTGGTGAAGGGCATATTGAAGAAGGATCAGCCGAGTGGTTCTTGTGGGAGAACAACTCCATTTGGCTCACTAACTTCACACACCATCAGGCTTCCAAGCAGCTCTCAAGGAAACTCAGTTTTCACACTCTATGCTTAGTACCCTTTGAGTGCATTATCTAGGAATGAACCTGGTAGAGCATCCCACACGTACGAATGCTCCACATGCGGGTTTCACATGCCACCAACTCCACATTCACAGGCAACTTCAGCGCCACAGCCGTTTTCAGATAGCCCTCAATGCAAAGGCTCTAGACGCAAATATTGGTGTGAGAGCTAATTCAATCAAGGAAACACTGCATGTTGGTGAAGGGCATATTGAAGAAGGATCAGCCGAGTGGTTCTTGTGGGAGAACAACTCCATTTGGCTCCCTAACTTCACACACCATCAGGCTTCCAAGCAGCTCTCAAGGAAACTCAGTTTTCACACTCTATGCTTAGTGCCCTTTGAGTGCATTATCTAGGAATGAACCTGGTAGAGCATCCCACACAAACGAATGCTCCACATGCGGGTTTCACATGCCACCAACTCCACATTCACAGGCAACTTCAGCGCCACAGCCGTTTTCAGATAGCCCACAATGCAAAGGCTCTAGACGCAAATATTGGTGTGAGAGCTAATTCAATCAAGGAAACACTGCATGTTGGTGAAGGGCATATTGAAGAAGGATCAGCCGAGTGGTTCTTGTGGGAGAACAACTCCATTTGGCTCACTAACTTCACACACCATCAGGCTTCCAAGCAGCTCTCAAGGAAACTCAGTTTTCACACTCTATGCTTAGTGCCCTTTGTGTGCCTAGGACTGAAATGAAGCTTGGTCAGCATCCCACACAAACGAATGCTCCACATGCGGGTTTCACATGCCACCAACTCCACATTCACAGGCAACTTCAGCGCCACAGCCGTTTTCAGATAGCCCTCAATGCAAAGGCTCTAGACGCAAATATTGGTGTGAGAGCTAATTCAATCAAGGAAACACTGCATGTTGGTGAAGGGCATATTGAAGAAGGATCAGCTGAGGGTTCTTGTGGGAGAACAACTCCATTTGGCTCACTAACTTCACACACCATCAAGCTTCCAAGCAGCTCTCAAGGAAACTCAGTTTTCACACTCTATGCTTAGTGCACTTTGAGTGCATTATCCAGTAATGAACCTGGTAGAGCATCCCACACAAACGAATGCTCCACATGCGGGTTTCACATGCCACCAACTCCACATTCACAGGCAACTTCAGCGCCACAGCCGTTTTCAGATAGCCCTCAATGCAAAGGCTCTAGACGCAAATATTGGTGTGAGAGCTAATTCAATCAAGGAAACACTGCATGTTGGTGAAGGGCATATTGAAGAAGGATCAGCCGAGTGGTTCTTGTGGGAGAACAACTCCATTTGGCTCCCTAACTTCACACACCATCAGGCTTCCAAGCAGCTCTCAAGGAAACTCAGTTTTCACACTCTATGTTTAGTGCCCTTTGAGTGCATTATCTAGGAATGAACCTGGTAGAGCATCCCACACAAACGAATGCTCCACATGCGGGTTTCACATGCCACCAACTCCACATTCACAGGCAACTTCAGCGCCACAGCCGTTTTCAGATAGCCCTCAATGCAAAGGCTCTAGACGCAAATATTGGTGTGAGAGCTAATTCAATCAAGGAAACACTGCATGTTGGTGAAGGGCATATTGAAGAAGGATCAGCCGAGTGGTTCTTGTGGGAGAACAACTCCATTTGGCTCACTAACTTCACACACCATCAGGCTTCCAAGCAGCTCTCAAGGAAACTCAGTTTTCACACTCTATGCTTAGTGCCCTTTGAGTGGATTATCTAGGAATGACCCTGGTAGAGCATCCCACACAAACGAATGCTCCACATGCGGGTTTCACATGCCACCAACTCCACATTCACAGGCAACTTCAGCGCCACAGCCGTTTTCAGATAGCCCTCAATGCAAAGGCTCTAGACGCAAATATTGGTGTGAGAGCTAATTCAATCAAGGAAACACTGCATGTTGGTGAAGGGCATATTGAAGAAGGATCAACCGAGTGGTTCTTGTGGGAGAACAACTCCATTTGGCTCACTAACTTCACACACCATCAGGCTTCCAAGCAGCTCTCAAGGAAACTCAGTTTTCACACTCTATGCTTAGTGCCCTTTGTGTGCCTAGGACTGAAATGAAGCTTGGTCAGCATCCCACACAAACGAATGCTCCACATGCGGGTTTCACATGCCACCAACTCCACATTCACAGGCAACTTCAGCGCCACAGCCGTTTTCAGATAGCCCTCAATGCAAAGGCTCTAGACGCAAATATTGGTGTGAGAGCTAATTCAATCAAGGAAACACTGCATGTTGGTGAAGGGCATATTGAAGAAGGATCAGCCGAGTGGTTCTTGTGGGAGAACAACTCCATTTGGCTCACTAACTTCACACACCATCAGGCTTCCAAGCAGCTCTCAAGGAAACTCAGTTTTCACACTCTATGCTTAGTGCCCTTTGTATACCTAGGACTGAAATGAACCTGGTAGAGCATCCCACACAAACGAATGCTCCACATGCGGGTTTCACTTGCCACCAACTCCACATTCACAGGCAACTTCAGCGCCACAGCCGTTTTCAGATAGCCCACAATGCAAAGGCTCTAGACGCAAATATTGGTGTGAGAGCTAATTCAATCAAGGAAACACTGCATGTTGGTGAAGGGCATATTGAAGAAGGATCAGCCGAGTGGTTCTTGTGGGAGAACAACTCCATTTGGCTCACGAACTTCACACACCATCAGGCTTCCAAGCAGCTCTCAAGGAAACTCAGTTTTCACACTCTATGCTTAATGCCCTTTGTGTGCCTAGGACTGAAATGAAGCTTGGTCAGCATCCCACACAAACGAATGCTCCACATGCGGGTTTCACATGCCACCAACTCCACATTCACAGGCAACTTCAGCGCCACAGCCGTTTTCAGATAGCCCTCAATGCAAAGGCTCTAGACGCCAATATTGGTGTGAGAGCTAATTCAATCAAGGAAACACTGCATGTTGGTGAAGGGCATATTGAAGAAGGATCAGCCGAGTGGTTCTTGTGGGAGAACAACTCCATTTGGCTCCCTAACTTCACACACCATCAGGCTTCCAAGCAGCTCTCAAGGAAACTCAGTTTTCACACTCTATGCTTAGTGCCCTTTGAGTGCATTATCTAGGAATGAACCTGGTAGAGCATCCCACACAAACGAATGCTCCACATGCGGGTTTCACATGCCACCAACTCCACATTCACAGGCAACTTCAGCGCCACAGCCGTTTTCAGATAGCCCTCAATGCAAAGGCTCTAGACGCAAATATTGGTGTGAGAGCTAATTCAATCAAGGAAACACTGCATGTTGGTGAAGGGCATATTGAAGAAGGATCAGCCGAGTGGTTCTTGTGGGAGAACAACTCCATTTGGCTCACTAACTTCACACACCATCAGGCTTCCAAGCAGCTCTCAAGGAAACTCAGTTTTCACACTCTATGCTTAGTGCCCTTTGAGTGCATTATCTAGGAATGAACCTGGTAGAGCATCCCACACAAACGAATGCTCCACATGCGGGTTTCACATGCCACCAACTCCACATTCCCAGGCAACTTCAGCGCCACAGCCGTTTTCAGATAGCCCACAATGCAAAGGCTCTAGACGCAAATATTGGTGTGAGAGCTAATTCAATCAAGGAAACACTGCATGTTGGTGAAGGGCATATTGAAGAAGGATCAACCGAGTGGTTCTTGTGGGAGAACAACTCCATTTGGCTCACTAACTTCACACACCATCAGGCTTCCAAGCAGCTCTCAAGGAAACTCAGTTTTCACACTCTATGCTTAGTGCCCTTTGTGTGCCTAGGACTGAAATGAAGCTTGGTCAGCATCCCACACAAACGAATGCTCCACATGCGGGTTTCACATGCCACCAACTCCACATTCACAGGCAACTTCAGCGCCACAGCCGTTTTCAGATAGCCCTCAATGCAAAGGCTCTAGACGCAAATATTGGTGTGAGAGCTAATTCAATCAAGGAAACACTGCATGTTGGTGAAGGGCATATTGAAGAAGGATCAGCCGAGTGGTTCTTGTGGGAGAACAACTCCATTTGGCTCCCTAACTTCACACACCATCAGGCTTCCAAGCAGCTCTCAAGGAAACTCAGTTTTCACACTCTATGCTTAGTGCCCTTTGAGTGCATTATCTAGGAATGAACCTGGTAGAGCATCCCACACAAACGAATGCTCCACATGCGGGTTTCACATGCCACCAACTCCACATTCACAGGCAACTTCAGCGCCACAGCCGTTTTCAGATAGCCCTCAATGCAAAGGCTCTAGACGCAAATATTGGTGTGAGAGCTAATTCAATCAAGGAAACACTGCATGTTGGTGAAGGGCATATTGAAGAAGGATCAACCGAGTGGTTCTTGTGGGAGAACAACTCCATTTGGCTCACTAACTTCACACACCATCAGGCTTCCAAGCAGCTCTCAAGGAAACTCAGTTTTCACACTCTATGCTTAGTGCCCTTTGTGTGCCTAGGACTGAAATGAAGCTTGGTCAGCATCCCACACAAACGAATGCTCCACATGCGGGTTTCACATGCCACCAACTCCACATTCACAGGCAACTTCAGCGCCACAGCCGTTTTCAGATAGCCCTCAATGCAAAGGCTCTAGACGCAAATATTGGTGTGAGAGCTAATTCAATCAAGGAAACACTGCATGTTGGTGAAGGGCATATTGAAGAAGGATCAGCCGAGTGGTTCTTGTGGGAGAACAACTCCATTTGGCTCACTAACTTCACACACCATCAGGCTTCCAAGCAGCTCTCAAGGAAACTCAGTTTTCACACTCTATGCTTAGTGCCCTTTGTATACCTAGGACTGAAATGAACCTGGTAGAGCATCCCACACAAACGAATGCTCCACATGCGGGTTTCACTTGCCACCAACTCCACATTCACAGGCAACTTCAGCGCCACAGCCGTTTTCAGATAGCCCTCAATGCAAAGGCTCTAGACGCAAATATTGGTGTGAGAGCTAATTCAATCAAGGAAACACTGCATGTTGGTGAAGGGCATATTGAAGAAGGATCAGCCGAGTGGTTCTTGTGGGAGAACAACTCCATTTGGCTCACTAACTTCACACACCATCAGGCTTCCAAGCAGCTCTCAAGGAAACTCAGTTTTCACACTCTATGCTTAGTGCCCTTTGTATGGCTAGGACTGAAATGAACCTGGTAGAGCATCCCACACAAACGAATGCTCCACATGCGGGTTTCACTTGCCACCAACTCCACATTCACAGGCAACTTCAGCGCCACAGCCGTTTTCAGATAGCCCTCAATGCAAAGGCTCTAGACGCAAATATTGGTGTGAGAGCTAATTCAATCAAGGAAACACTGCATGTTGGTGAAGGGCATATTGAAGAAGGATCAGCTGAGTGGTTCTTGTGGGAGAACAACTCCATTTGGCTCACTAACTTCACACACCATCAGGCTTCCAAGCAGCTCTCAAGGAAACTCAGTTTTCACACTCTATGCTTAATGCCCTTTGTGTGCCTAGGACTGAAATGAAGCTTGGTCAGCATCCCACACAAACGAATGCTCCACATGCGGGTTTCACATGCCACCAACTCCACATTCACAGGCAACTTCAGCGCCACAGCCGTTTTCAGATAGCCCTCAATGCAAAGGCTCTAGACGCCAATATTGGTGTGAGAGCTAATTCAATCAAGGAAACACTGCATGTTGGTGAAGGGCATATTGAAGAAGGATCAGCCGAGTGGTTCTTGTGGGAGAACAACTCCATTTGGCTCACTAACTTCACACACCATCAGGCTTCCAAGCAGCTCTCAAGGAAACTCAGTTTTCACACTCTATGCTTAGTGCCCTTTGTGTGCCTAGGACTGAAATGAAGCTTGGTCAGCATCCCACACAAACGAATGCTCCACATGCGGGTTTCACATGCCACCAACTCCACATTCACAGGCAACTTCAGCGCCACAGCCGTTTTCAGATAGCCCTCAATGCAAAGGCTCTAGACGCAAATATTGGTGTGAGAGCTAATTCAATCAAGGAAACACTGCATGTTGGTGAAGGGCATATTGAAGAAGGATCAGCCGAGTGGTTCTTGTGGGAGAACAACTCCATTTGGCTCACTAACTTCACACACCATCAGGCTTCCAAGCAGCTCTCAAGGAAACTCAGTTTTCACACTCTATGCTTAGTGCCCTTTGAGTGGATTATCTAGGAATGAACCTGGTAGAGCATCCCACACAAACGAATGCTCCACATGCGGGTTTCACATGCCACCAACTCCACATTCACAGGCAACTTCAGCGCCACAGCCGTTTTCAGATAGCCCTCAATGCAAAGGCTCTAGACGCAAATATTGGTGTGAGAGCTAATTCAATCAAGGAAACACTGCATGTTGGTGAAGGGCATATTGAAGAAGGATCAGCCGAGTGGTTCTTGTGGGAGAACAACTCCATTTGGCTCACTAACTTCACACACCATCAGGCTTCCAAGCAGCTCTCAAGGAAACTCAGTTTTCACACTCTATGCTTAGTGCCCTTTGAGTGCATTATCTAGGAATGAACCTGGTAGAGCATCCCACACAAACGAATGCTCCACATGCGGGTTTCACATGCCACCAACTCCACATTCACAGGCAACATCAGCGCCACAGCCGTTTTCAGATAGCCCACAATGCAAAGGCTCTAGACGCAAATATTGGTGTGAGAGCTAATTCAATCAAGGAAACACTGCATGTTGGTGAAGGGCATATTGAAGAAGGATCAGCCGAGTGGTTCTTGTGGGAGAACAACTCCATTTGGCTCACTAACTTCACACACCATCAGGCTTCCAAGCAGCTCTCAAGGAAACTCAGTTTTCACACTCTATGCTTAGTGCCCTTTGTGTGCCTAGGACTGAAATGAAGCTTGGTCAGCATCCCACACAAACGAATGCTCCACATGCGGGTTTCACATGCCACCAACTCCACATTCACAGGCAACTTCAGCGCCACAGCCGTTTTCAGATAGCCCTCAAAGCAAAGGCTCTAGATGCAAATATTGGTGTGAGAGCTAATTCAATCAAGGAAACACTGCATGTTGGTGAAGGGAATATTGAAGAAGGATCAGCCGAGTGGTTCTTGTGGGAGAACAACTCCATTTGGCTCCCTAACTTCACACACCATCAGGCTTCCAAGCAGCTCTCAAGGAAACTCAGTTTTCACACTCTATGCTTAGTGCCCTTTGAGTGCATTATCCAGGAATGAACCTGGTAGAGCATCCCAC
Organism: Ochotona princeps; assembly: GCF_030435755.1. Taxonomy (NCBI): domain Eukaryota; kingdom Metazoa; phylum Chordata; class Mammalia; order Lagomorpha; family Ochotonidae; genus Ochotona; species Ochotona princeps. Next base: position 118,774 of record NW_026697836.1, on the reverse strand, counting down.
ACAAATGAATGCTCCACATGCGGGTTTCACATGCCACCAACTCCACATTCACAGGCAACTTCAGCGCCACAGCCGTTTTCAGATAGCCCTCAATGCAAAGGCTCTAGACGCAAATATTGGTGTGAGAGCTAATTCAATCAAGGAAACACTGCATGTTGGTGAAGGGCATATTGAAGAAGGATCAGCCGAGTGGTTCTTGTGGGAGAACAACTCCATTTGGCTCACTAACTTCACACACCATCAGGCTTCCAAGCAGCTCTCAAGGAAACTCAGTTTTCACACTCTATGCTTAGTGCCCTTTGTGTGCCTAGGACTGAGATGAAGCTTGGTCACCATCCCACACAAACGAATGCTCCACATGCGGGTTTCACTTGCCACCAACTCCACATTCACAGGCAACTTCAGCGCCACAGCCGTTTTCAGATAGCCCTCAATGCAAAGGCTCTAGACGCAAATATTGGTGTGAGAGCTAATTCAATCAAGGAAACACTGCATGTTGGTGAAGGGCATATTGAAGAAGGATCAGCCGAGTGGTTCTTGTGGGAGAACAACTCCATTTGGCTCCCTAACTTCACACACCATCAGGCTTCCAAGCAGCTCTCAAGGAAACTCAGTTTTCACACTCTATGCTTAGTGCCCTTTGTATGGCTAGGACTGAAATGAACCTGGTAGAGCATCCCACACAAACGAATGCTCCACATGCGGGTTTCACTTGCCACCAACTCCACATTCACAGGCAACTTCAGCGCCACAGCCGTTTTCAGATAGCCCTCAATGCAAAGGCTCTAGACGCAAATATTGGTGTGAGAGCTAATTCAATCAAGGAAACACTGCATGTTGGTGAAGGGCATATTGAAGAAGGATCAGCCGAGTGGTTCTTGTGGGAGAACAACTCCATTTGGCTCACTAACTTCACACACCATCAGGCTTCCAAGCAGCTCTCAAGGAAACTCAGTTTTCACACTCTATGCTTAGTGCCCTTTGAGTGCATTATCTAGGGATGAACCTGGTAGAGCATCCCACACAAACGAATGCTCCACATGCGGGTTTCACATGCCACCAACTCCACATTCACAGGCAACTTCAGCGCCACAGCCGTTTTCAGATAGCCCTCAATGCAAAGGCTCTAGACGCAAATATTGGTGTGAGAGCTAATTCAATCAAGGAAACACTGCATGTTGGTGAAGGGCATATTGAAGAAGGATCAGCCGAGTGGTTCTTGTGGGAGAACAACTCCATTTGGCTCCCTAACTTCACACACCATCAGGCTTCCAAGCAGCTCTCAAGGAAACTCAGTTTTCACACTCTATGCTTAATGCCCTTTGTGTGCCTAGGACTGAAATGAAGCTTGGTGAGCATCCCACACAAACGAATGCTCCACATGCGGGTTTCACATGCCACCAACTCCACATTCACAGGCAACTTCAGCGCCACAGCCGTTTTCAGATAGCCCTCAATGCAAAGGCTCTAGACGCAAATATTGGTGTGAGAGCTAATTCAATCAAGGAAACACTGCATGTTGGTGAAGGGCATATTGAAGAAGGATTTCAGCCGAGTGGTTCTTGTGGGAGAACAACTCCATTTGGCTCACTAACTTCACACACCATCAGGCTTCCAAGCAGCTCTCAAGGAAACTCAGTTTTCACACTCTATGCTTAGTGCCCTTTGAGTGCATTATCTAGGAATGAACCTGGTAGAGCATCCCACACAAACGAATGCTCCACATGCGGGTTTCACATGCCACCAACTCCACATTCACAGGCAACTTCAGCGCCACAGCCGTTTTCAGATAGCCCTCAATGCAAAGGCTCTAGACGCAAATATTGGTGTGAGAGCTAATTCAATCAAGGAAACACTGCATGTTGGTGAAGGGCATATTGAAGAAGGATCAGCCGAGTGGTTCTTGTGGGAGAACAACTCCATTTGGCTCCCTAACTTCACACACCATCAGGCTTCCAAGCAGCTCTCAAGGAAACTCAGTTTTCACACTCTATGCTTAGTGCCCTTTGAGTGCATTATCTAGGAATGAACCTGGTAGAGCATCCCACACAAACGAATGCTCCACATGCGGGTTTCACATGCCACCAACTCCACATTCACAGGCAACTTCAGCGCCACAGCCGTTTTCAGATAGCCCACAATGCAAAGGCTCTAGACGCAAATATTGGTGTGAGAGCTAATTCATTCAAGGAAACACTGCATGTTGGTGAAGGGCATATTGAAGAAGGATCAACCGAGTGGTTCTTGTGGGAGAACAACTCCATTTGGCTCACTAACTTCACACACCATCAGGCTTCCAAGCAGCTCTCAAGGAAACTCAGTTTTCACACTCTATGCTTAGTGCCCTTTGTGTGCCTAGGACTGAAATGAAGCTTGGTCACCATCGCACACAAACGAATGCTCCACATGCGGGTTTCACATGCCACCAACTCCACATTCACAGGCAACTTCAGCGCCACAGCCGTTTTCAGATAGCCCTCAAAGCAAAGGCTCTAGACGCAAATATTGGTGTGAGAGCTAATTCAATCAAGGAAACACTGCATGTTGGTGAAGGGCATATTGAAGAAGGATCAGCCGAGTGGTTCTTGTGGGAGAACAACTCCATTTGGCTCACTAACTTCACACACCATCAGGCTTCCAAGCAGCTCTCAAGGAAACTCAGTTTTCACACTCTATGCTTAATGCCTTTGTGTGCCTAGGACTGAAATGAAGCTTGGTCAGCATCCCACACAAACGAATGCTCCACATGCGGGTTTCACATGCCACCAACTCCACATTCACAGGCAACTTCAGCGCCACAGCCGTTTTCAGATAGCCCTCAATGCAAAGGCTCTAGACGCAAATATTGGTGTGAGAGTTAATTCAATCAAGGAAACACTGCATGTTGGTGAAGGGCATATTGAAGAAGGATCAGCCGAGTGGTTCTTGTGGGAGAACAACTCCATTTGGCTCACTAACTTCACACACCATCAGGCTTCCAAGCAGCTCTCAAGGAAACTCAGTTTTCACACTCTATGCTTAGTGAGCTTTGTATGGCTAGGACTAAAATGAACCTGGTAGAGCATCCCACACAAACGAATGCTCCACATGCGGGTTTCACATGCCACCAACTCCACATTCACAGGCAACTTCAGCGCCACAGCCGTTTTCAGATAGCCCTCAATGCAAAGGCTCTAGACGCAAATATTGGTGTGAGAGCTAATTCAATCAAGGAAACACTGCATGTTGGTGAAGGGCATATTGAAGAAGGATCAGCCGAGTGGTTCTTGTGGGAGAACAACTCCATTTGGCTCACTAACTTCACACACCATCAGGCTTCCAAGCAGCTCTCAAGGAAACTCAGTTTTCACACTCTATGCTTAGTGCCCTTTGTATGGCTAGGACTGAAATGAACCTGGTAGAGCATCCCACACAAACGAATGCTCCACATGCGGGTTTCACATGCCACCAACTCCACATTCACAGGCAACTTCAGCGCCACAGCCGTTTTCAGATAGCCCTCAATGCAAAGGCTCTAGACGCAAATATTGGTGTGAGAGCTAATTCAATCAAGGAAACACTGCATGTTGTTGAAGTGCATATTGAAGAAGGATCAGCCGAGTGGTTCTTGTGGGAGAACAACTCCATTTGGCTCACTAACTTCACACACCATCAGGCTTCCAAGCAGCTCTCAAGGAAACTCAGTTTTCACACTCTATGCTTAGTGCCCTTTGAGTGCATTATCTAGGAATGAACCTGGTAGAGCATCCCACACAAACGAATGCTCCACATGCGGGTTTCACATGCCACCAACTCCACATTCACAGGCAACTTCAGCGCCACAGCCGTTTTCAGATAGCCCTCAATGCAAAGGCTCTAGACGCAAATATTGGTGTGAGAGCTAATTCAATCAAGGAAACACTGCATGTTGGTGAAGGGCATATTGAAGAAGGATCAGCCGAGTGGTTCTTGTGGGAGAACAACTCCATTTGGCTCACTAACTTCACACACCATCAGGCTTCCAAGCAGCTCTCAAGGAAACTCAGTTTTCACACTCTATGCTTAGTGCCCTTTGAGTGCATTATCTAGGAATGAACCTGGTAGAGCATCCCACACAAACGAATGCTCCACATGCGGGTTTCACATGCCACCAACTCCACATTCACAGGCAACTTCAGCGCCACAGCCGTTTTCAGATAGCCCTCAATGCAAAGGCTCTAGACGCAAATATTGGTGTGAGAGCTAATTCAATCAAGGAAACACTGCATGTTGGTGAAGGGCATATTGAAGAAGGATCAGCCGAGTGGTTCTTGTGGGAGAACAACTCCATTTGGCTCACTAACTTCACACACCATCAGGCTTCCAAGCAGCTCTCAAGGAAACTCAGTTTTCACACTCTATGCTTAGTGCCCTTTGAGTGCATTATCTAGGAATGAACCTGGTAGAGCATCCCACACAAACGAATGCTCCACATGCGGGTTTCACATGCCACCAACTCCACATTCACAGGCAACTTCAGCGCCACAGCCGTTTTCAGATAGCCCTCAATGCAAAGGCTCTAGACGCAAATATTGGTGTGAGAGCTAATTCAATCAAGGAAACACTGCATGTTGGTGAAGGGCATATTGAAGAAGGATCAGCCGAGTGGTTCTTGTGGGAGAACAACTCCATTTGGCTCACTAACTTCACACACCATCAGGCTTCCAAGCAGCTCTCAAGGAAACTCAGTTTTCACACTCTGTGCTTAATGCCCTTTGTGTGCCTAGGACTGAAATGAAGCTTGGTCAGCATCCCACACAAACGAATGCTCCACATGCGGGTTTCACATGCCACCAACTCCACATTCACAGGCAACTTCAGCGCCACAGCCGTTTTCAGATAGCCCTCAATGCAAAGGCTCTAGACGCAAATATTGGTGTGAGAGCTAATTCAATCAAGGAAACACTGCATGTTGGTGAAGGGCATATTGAAGAAGGATCAGCCGAGTGGTTCTTGTGGGAGAACAACTCCATTTGGCTCACTAACTTCACACACCATCAGGCTTCCAAGCAGCTCTCAAGGAAACTCAGTTTTCACACTCTATGTTTAGTGCTCTTTGTGTGGCTAGGACTGAAATGAAGGTTGGTCAGCATCCCACACAAACGAATGCTCCACATGCGGGTTTCACATGCCACCAACTCCACATTCACAGGCAACTTCAGCGCCACAGCCGTTTTCAGATAGCCCTCAATGCAAAGGCTCTAGACGCAAATATTGGTGTGAGAGCTAATTCAATCAAGGAAACACTGCATGTTGGTGAAGGGCATATTGAAGAAGGATCAGCCGAGTGGTTCTTGTGGGAGAACAACTCCATTTGGCTCCCTAACTTCACACACCATCAGGCTTCCAAGCAGCTCTCAAGGAAACTCAGTTTTCACACTCTATGCTTAGTGCCCTTTGTATGGCTAGGACTGAAATGAACCTGGTAGAGCATCCCACACAAACGAATGCTCCACATGCGGGTTTCACTTGCCACCAACTCCACATTCACAGGCAACTTCAGCGCCACAGCCGTTTTCAGATAGCCCTCAATGCAAAGGCTCTAGACGCAAATATTGGTGTGAGAGCTAATTCAATCAAGGAAACACTGCATGTTGGTGAAGGGCATATTGAAGAAGGATCAGCTGAGTGGTTCTTGTGGGAGAACAACTCCATTTGGCTCCCTAACTTCACACACCATCAGGCTTCCAAGCAGCTCTCAAGGAAACTCAGTTTTCACACTCTATGCTTAATGCCCTTTGTGTGCCTAGGACTGAAATGAAGCTTGGTGAGCATCCCACACAAACGAATGCTCCACATGCGGGTTTCACATGCCACCAACTCCACATTCACAGGCAACTTCAGCGCCACAGCCGTTTTCAGATAGCCCTCAATGCAAAGGCTCTAGACGCAAATATTGGTGTGAGAGCTAATTCAATCAAGGAAACACTGCATGTTGGTGAAGGGCATATTGAAGAAGGATCAGCCGAGTGGTTCTTGTGGGAGAACAACTCCATTTGGCTCACTAACTTCACACACCATCAGGCTTCCAAGCAGCTCTCAAGGAAACTCAGTTTTCACACTCTATGCTTAGTGCCCTTTGAGTGCATTATCTAGGAATGAACCTGGTAGAGCATCCCACACAAACGAATGCTCCACATGCGGGTTTCACATGCCACCAACTCCACATTCACAGGCAACTTCAGCGCCACAGCCGTTTTCAGATAGCCCTCAATGCAAAGGCTCTAGACGCAAATATTGGTGTGAGAGCTAATTCAATCAAGGAAACACTGCATGTTGGTGAAGGGCATATTGAAGAAGGATCAGCCGAGTGGTTCTTGTGGGAGAACAACTCCATTTGGCTCCCTAACTTCACACACCATCAGGCTTTCAAGCAGCTCTCAAGGAAACTCAGTTTTCACACTCTATGCTTAGTGCCCTTTGAGTGCATTATCTAGGAATGAACCTGGTAGAGCATCCCACACAAACGAATGCTCCACATGCGGGTTTCACATGCCACCAACTCCACATTCACAGGCAACTTCAGCGCCACAGCCGTTTTCAGATAGCCCACAATGCAAAGGCTCTAGACGCAAATATTGGTGTGAGAGCTAATTCAATCAAGGAAACAATGCATGTTGGTGAAGGGCATATTGAAGAAGGATCAACCGAGTGGTTCTTGTGGGAGAACAACTCCATTTGGCTCACTAACTTCACACACCATCAGGCTTCCAAGCAGCTCTCAAGGAAACTCAGTTTTCACACTCTATGCTTAATGCCCTTTGTGTGCCTAGGACTGAAATGAAGCTTGGTCAGCATCCCACACAAACGAATGCTCCACATGCGGGTTTCACATGCCACCAACTCCACATTCACAGGCAACTTCAGCGCCACAGCCGTTTTCAGATAGCCCTCAATGCAAAGGCTCTAGACGCAAATATTGGTGTGAGAGCTAATTCAATCAAGGAAACACTGCCTGTTGGTGAAGGGCATATTGAAGAAGGATCAGCCGAGTGGTTCTTGTGGGAGAACAACTCCATTTGGCTCACTAACTTCACACACCATCAGGCTTCCAAGCAGTTCTCAAGGAAACTCAGTTTTCACACTCTATGCTTAGTGAGCTTTGTATGGCTAGGACTGAAATGAACCTGGTAGAGCATCCCACACAAACGAATGCTCCACATGCGGGTTTCACATGCCACCAACTCCACATTCACAGGCAACTTCAGCGCCACAGCCGTTTTCAGATAGCCCTCAATGCAAAGGCTCTAGACGCAAATATTGGTGTGAGAGCTAATTCAATCAAGGAAACACTGCATGTTGGTGAAGGGCATATTGAAGAAGGATCAGCCGAGTGGTTCTTGTGGGAGAACAACTCCATTTGGCTCACTAACTTCACACACCATCAGGCTTCCAAGCAGCTCTCAAGGAAACTCAGTTTTCACACTCTATGCTTAGTGCCCTTTGAGTGCATTATCTAGGAATGAACCTGGTAGAGCATCCCACACAAACGAATGCTCCACATGCGGGTTTCACATGCCACCAACTCCACATTCACAGGCAACTTCAGCGCCACAGCCGTTTTCAGATAGCCCACAATGCAAAGGCTCTAGACGCAAATATTGGTGTGAGAGCTAATTCAATCAAGGAAACACTGCATGTTGGTGAAGGGCATATTGAAGAAGGATCAACCGAGTGGTTCTTGTGGGAGAACAACTCCATTTGGCTCCGTAACTTCACACACCATCAGGCTTCCAAGCAGCTCTCAAGGAAACTCAGTTTTCACACTCTATGCTTAGTGCCCTTTGTGTGCCTAGGACTGAAATGAAGCTTGGTCAGCATCCCACACAAACGAATGCTCCACATGCGGGTTTCACATGCCACCAACTCCACATTCACAGGCAACTTCAGCGCCACAGCCGTTTTCAGATAGCCCTCAATGCAAAGGCTCTAGACGCAAATATTGGTGTGAGAGCTAATTCAATCAAGGAAACACTGCATGTTGGTGAAGGGCATATTGAAGAAGGATCAGCCGAGTGGTTCTTGTGGGAGAACAACTCCATTTGGCTCACTAACTTCACACACCATCAGGCTTCGAAGCAGCTCTCAAGGAAACTCAGTTTTCACACTCTAGGCTTAGTGACCTTTGTATGGCTAGGACTGAAATGAACCTGGTAGAGCATCCCACACAAACGAATGCTCCACATGCGGGTTTCACTTGCCACCAACTCCACATTCACAGGCAACTTCAGCGCCACAGCCGTTTTCAGATAGCCCTCAATGCAAAGGCTCTAGACGCAAATATTGGTGTGAGAGCTAATTCAATCAAGGAAACACTGCATGTTGGTGAAGGGCATATTGAAGAAGGATCAGCCGAGTGGTTCTTGTGGGAGAACAACTCCATTTGGCTCACTAACTTCACACACCATCAGGCTTCCAAGCAGCTCTCAAGGAAACTCAGTTTTCACACTCTATGCTTAGTGCCCTTAGTATGGCTAGGACTGAAATGAAGCTTGGTCACCATCGCACACAAACGAATGCTCCACATGCGGGTTTCACTTGCCACCAACTCCACATTCACAGGCAACTTCAGCGCCACAGCCGTTTTCAGATAGCCCTCAATGCAAAGGCTCTAGACGCAAATATTGGTGTGAGAGCTAATTCAATCAAGGAAACACTGCATGTTGGTGAAGGGCATATTGAAGAAGGATCAGCCGAGTGGTTCTTGTGGGAGAACAACTCCATTTGGCTCACTAACTTCACACACCATCAGGCTTCCAAGCAGCTCTCAAGGAAACTCAGTTTTCACACTCTATGCTTAGTGCCCTTAGTATGGCTAGGACTGAAATGAACCTGGTAGAGCATCCCACACAAACGAATGCTCCACATGCGGGTTTCACATGCCACCAACTCCACATTCACAGGCAACTTCAGCGCCACAGCCGTTTTCAGATAGCCCTCAATGCAAAGGCTCTAGACGCAAATATTGGTGTGAGAGCTAATTCAATCAAGGAAACACTGCATGTTGGTGAAGGGCATATTGAAGAAGGATCAGCCGAGTGGTTCTTGTGGGAGAACAACTCCATTTGGCTCACTAACTTCACACACCATCAGGCTTCCAAGCAGCTCTCAAGGAAACTCAGTTTTCACACTCTATGCTTAGTGCCCTTTGAGTGCATTATCTAGGAATGAACCTGGTAGAGCATCCCACACAAACGAATGCTCCACATGCGGGTTTCACATGCCACCAACTCCACATTCACAGGCAACTTCAGCGCCACAGCCGTTTTCAGATAGCCCTCAATGCAAAGGCTCAAGACGCAAATATTGGTGTGAGAGCTAATTCAATCAAGGAAACACTGCATGTTGGTGAAGGGCATATTGAAGAAGGATCAGCCGAGTGGTTCTTGTGGGAGAACAACTCCATTTGGCTCACTAACTTCACACACCATCAGGCTTCGAAGCAGCTCTCAAGGAAACTCAGTTTTCACACTCTGTGCTTAATGCCCTTTGTGTGCCTAGGACTGAAATGAAGCTTGGTCAGCATCCCACACAAACGAATGCTCCACATGCGGGTTTCACATGCCACCAACTCCACATTCACAGGCAACTTCAGCGCCACAGCCGTTTTCAGATAGCCCTCAATGCAAAGGCTCTAGACGCAAATATTGGTGTGAGAGCTAATTCAATCAAGGAAACACTGCATGTTGGTGAAGGGCATATTGAAGAAGGATCAGCCGAGTGGTTCTTGTGGGAGAACAACTCCATTTGGCTCACTAACTTCACACACCATCAGGCTTCCAAGCAGCTCTCAAGGAAACTCAGTTTTCACACTCTATGTTTAGTGCTCTTTGTGTGGCTAGGACTGAAATGAAGGTTGGTCAGCATCCCACACAAACGAATGCTCCACATGCGGGTTTCACATGCCACCAACTCCACATTCACAGGCAACTTCAGCGCCACAGCCGTTTTCAGATAGCCCTCAATGCAAAGGCTCTAGACGCAAATATTGGTGTGAGAGCTAATTCAATCAAGGAAACACTGCATGTTGGTGAAGGGCATATTGAAGAAGGATCAGCCGAGTGGTTCTTGTGGGAGAACAACTCCATTTGGCTCCCTAACTTCACACACCATCAGGCTTCCAAGCAGCTCTCAAGGAAACTCAGTTTTCACACTCTATGCTTAGTGCCCTTTGTATGGCTAGGACTGAAATGAACCTGGTAGAGCATCCCACACAAACGAATGCTCCACATGCGGGTTTCACTTGGGACCAACTCCACATTCACAGGCAACTTCAGCGCCACAGCCGTTTTCAGATAGCCCTCAATGCAAAGGCTCTAGACGCAAATATTGGTGTGAGAGCTAATTCAATCAAGGAAACACTGCATGTTGGTGAAGGGCATATTGAAGAAGGATCAGCCGAGTGGTTCTTGTGGGAGAACAACTCCATTTGGCTCACTAACTTCACACACCATCAGGCTTCCAAGCAGCTCTCAAGGAAACTCAGTTTTCACACTCTATGCTTAGTGCCCTTTGAGTGCATTATCTAGGAATGAACCTGGTAGAGCATCCCACACAAACGAATGCTCCACATGCGGGTTTCACATGCCACCAACTCCACATTCACAGGCAACTTCAGCGCCACAGCCGTTTTCAGATAGCCCTCAATGCAAAGGCTCTAGACGCAAATATTGGTGTGAGAGCTAATTCAATCAAGGAAACACTGCATGTTGGTGAAGGGCATATTGAAGAAGGATCAGCCGAGTGGTTCTTGTGGGAGAACAACTCCATTTGGCTCACTAACTTCACACACCATCAGGCTTTCAAGCAGCTCTCAAGGAAACTCAGTTTTCACACTCTATGCTTAGTGCCCTTTGAGTGCATTATCTAGGAATGAACCTGGTAGAGCATCCCACACAAACGAATGCTCCACATGCGGGTTTCACATGCCACCAACTCCACATTCACAGGCAACTTCAGCGCCACAGCCGTTTTCAGATAGCCCTCAATGCAAAGGCTCTAGACGCAAATATTGGTGTGAGAGCTAATTCAATCAAGGAAACACTGCATGTTGGTGAAGGGCATATTGAAGAAGGATCAGCCGAGTGGTTCTTGTGGGAGAACAACTCCATTTGGCTCACTAACTTCACACACCATCAGGCTTCCAAGCAGCTCTCAAGGAAACTCAGTTTTCACACTCTATGCTTAGTGCCCTTTGAGTGCATTATCTAGGAATGAACCTGGTAGAGCATCCCACACAAACGAATGCTCCACATGCGGGTTTCACATGCCACCAACTCCACATTCACAGGCAACTTCAGCGCCACAGCCGTTTTCAGATAGCCCTCAATGCAAAGGCTCTAGACGCAAATATTGGTGTGAGAGCTAATTCAATCAAGGAAACACTGCATGTTGGTGAAGGGCATATTGAAGAAGGATCAGCCGAGTGGTTCTTGTGGGGGAACAACTCCATTTGGCTCACTAACTTCACACACCATCAGGCTTCCAAGCAGCTCTCAAGGAAACTCAGTTTTCACACTCTATGCTTAGTGCCCTTTGAGTGCATTATCTAGGAATGAACCTGGTAGAGCATCCCACACAAACGAATGCTCCACATGCGGGTTTCACATGCCACCAACTCCACATTCACAGGCAACTTCAGCGCCACAGCCGTTTTCAGATAGCCCTCAATGCAAAGGCTCAAGACGCAAATATTGGTGTGAGAGCTAATTCAATCAAGGAAACACTGCATGTTGGTGAAGGGCATATTGAAGAAGGATCAGCCGAGTGGTTCTTGTGGGAGAACAACTCCATTTGGCTCTCCAACTTCACACACCATCAGGCTTCCAAGCAGCTCTCAAGGAAACTCAGTTTTCACACTCTGTGCTTAATGCCCTTTGTGTGCCTAGGACTGAAATGAAGCTTGGTCAGCATCCCACACAAACGAATGCTCCACATGCGGGTTTCACATGCCACCAACTCCACATTCACAGGCAACTTCAGCGCCACAGCCGTTTTCAGATAGCCCTCAATGCAAAGGCTCTAGACGCAAATATTGGTGTGAGAGCTAATTCAATCAAGGAAACACTGCATGTTGGTGAAGGGCATATTGAAGAAGGATCAGCCGAGTGGTTCTTGTGGGAGAACAACTCCATTTGGCTCACTAACTTCACACACCATCAGGCTTCCAAGCAGCTCTCAAGGAAACTCAGTTTTCACACTCTATATTTAGTGCTCTTTGTGTGGCTAGGACTGAAATGAAGGTTGGTCAGCATCCCACACAAACGAATGCTCCACATGCGGGTTTCACATGCCACCAACTCCACATTCACAGGCAACTTCAGCGCCACAGCCGTTTTCAGATAGCCCTCAATGCAAAGGCTCTAGACGCAAATATTGGTGTGAGAGCTAATTCAATCAAGGAAACACTGCATGTTGGTGAAGGGCATATTGAAGAAGGATCAGCCGAGTGGTTCTTGTGGGAGAACAACTCCATTTGGCTCACTAACTTCACACACCATCAGGCTTCCAAGCAGCTCTCAAGGAAACTCAGTTTTCACACTCTATGCTTAGTGCCCTTTGAGTGCATTATCTAGGAATGAACCTGGTAGAGCATCCCACACAAACGAATGCTCCACATGCGGGTTTCACATGCCACCAACTCCACATTCACAGGCAACTTCAGCGCCACAGCCGTTTTCAGATAGCCCTCAATGCAAAGGCTCTAGACGCAAATATTGGTGTGAGAGCTAATTCAATCAAGGAAACACTGCATGTTGGTGAAGGGCATATTGAAGAAGGATCAGCCGAGTGGTTCTTGTGGGAGAACAACTCCATTTGGCTCCCTAACTTCACACACCATCAGGCTTTCAAGCAGCTCTCAAGGAAACTCAGTTTTCACACTCTATGCTTAGTGCCCTTTGAGTGCATTATCTAGGAATGAACCTGGTAGAGCATCCCACACAAACGAATGCTCCACATGCGGGTTTCACATGCCACCAACTCCACATTCACAGGCAACTTCAGCGCCACAGCCGTTTTCAGATAGCCCACAATGCAAAGGCTCTAGACGCAAATATTGGTGTGAGAGCTAATTCAATCAAGGAAACAATGCATGTTGGTGAAGGGCATATTGAAGAAGGATCAACCGAGTGGTTCTTGTGGGAGAACAACTCCATTTGGCTCACTAACTTCACACACCATCAGGCTTCCAAGCAGCTCTCAAGGAAACTCAGTTTTCACACTCTATGTTTAGTGCCCTTTGTGTGCCTAGGACTGAAATGAAGCTTGGTCACCATCGCACACAAACGAATGCTCCACATGCGGGTTTCACATGCCACCAACTCCACATTCACAGGCAACTTCAGCGCCACAGCCGTTTTCAGATAGCCCTCAAAGCAAAGGCTCTAGACGCAAATATTGGTGTGAGAGCTAATTCAATCAAGGAAACACTGCATGTTGGTGAAGGGCATATTGAAGAAGGATCAGCCGAGTGGTTCTTGTGGGAGAACAACTCCATTTGGCTCACTAACTTCACACACCATCAGGCTTCCAAGCAGCTCTCAAGGAAACTCAGTTTTCACACTCTATGCTTAATGCCCTTTGTGTGCCTAGGACTGAAATGAAGCTTGGTCAGCATCCCACACAAACGAATGCTCCACATGCGGGTTTCACATGCCACCAACTCCACATTCACAGGCAACTTCAGCGCCACAGCCGTTTTCAGATAGCCCTCAATGCAAAGGCTCTAGACGCAAATATTGGTGTGAGAGCTAATTCAATCAAGGAAACACTGCATGTTGGTGAAGGGCATATTGAAGAAGGATCAGCCGAGTGGTTCTTGTGGGAGAACAACTCCATTTGGCTCACTAACTTCACACACCATCAGGCTTCCAAGCAGCTCTCAAGGAAACTCAGTTTTCACACTCTATGCTTAGTGAGCTTTGTATGGCTAGGACTGAAATGAACCTGGTAGAGCATCCCACACAAACGAATGCTCCACATGCGGGTTTCACATGCCACCAACTCCACATTCACAGGCAACTTCAGCGCCACAGCCGTTTTCAGATAGCCCTCAATGCAAAGGCTCTAGACGCAAATATTGGTGTGAGAGCTAATTCAATCAAGGAAACACTGCATGTTGGTGAAGGGCATATTGAAGAAGGATCAGCCGAGTGGTTCTTGTGGGAGAACAACTCCATTTGGCTCACTAACTTCACACACCATCAGGCTTCCAAGCAGCTCTCAAGGAAACTCAGTTTTCACACTCTATGCTTAGTGCCCTTTGTATGGCTAGGACTGAAATGAACCTGGTAGAGCATCCCACACAAACGAATGCTCCACATGCGGGTTTCACTTGCCACCAACTCCACATTCACAGGCAACTTCAGCGCCACAGCCGTTTTCAGATAGCCCTCAATGCAAAGGCTCTAGACGCAAATATTGGTGTGAGAGCTAATTCAATCAAGGAAACACTGCATGTTGGTGAAGGGCATATTGAAGAAGGATCAGCCGAGTGGTTCTTGTGGGAGAACAACTCCATTTGGCTCCCTAACTTCACACACCATCAGGCTTCCAAGCAGCTCTCAAGGAAACTCAGTTTTCACACTCTATGCTTAATGCCCTTTGTGTGCCTAGGACTGAAATGAAGCTTGGTCAGCATCCCACACAAACGAATGCTCCACATGCGGGTTTCACATGCCACCAACTCCACATTCACAGGCAACTTCAGCGCCACAGCCGTTTTCAGATAGCCCTCAATGCAAAGGCTCTAGACGCAAATATTGGTGTGAGAGCTAATTCAATCAAGGAAACACTGCATGTTGGTGAAGGGCATATTGAAGAAGGATCAGCCGAGTGGTTCTTGTGGGAGAACAACTCCATTTGGCTCACTAACTTCACACACCATCAGGCTTCCAAGCAGCTCTCAAGGAAACTCAGTTTTCACACTCTATGCTTAGTGCCCTTTGAGTGCATTATCTAGGAATGAACCTGGTAGAGCATCCCACACAAACGAATGCTCCACATGCGGGTTTCACATGCCACCAACTCCACATTCACAGGCAACTTCAGCGCCACAGCCGTTTTCAGATAGCCCTCAATGCAAAGGCTCTAGACGCAAATATTGGTGTGAGAGCTAATTCAATCAAGGAAACACTGCATGTTGGTGAAGGGCATATTGAAGAAGGATCAGCCGAGTGGTTCTTGTGGGAGAACAACTCCATTTGGCTCCCTAACTTCACACACCATCAGGCTTTCAAGCAGCTCTCAAGGAAACTCAGTTTTCACACTCTATGCTTAGTGCCCTTTGAGTGCATTATCTAGGAATGAACCCGGTAGAGCATCCCACACAAACGAATGCTCCACATGCGGGTTTCACATGCCACCAACTCCACATTCACAGGCAACTTCAGCGCCACAGCCTTTTTCAGATAGCCCACAATGCAAAGGCTCTAGACGCAAATATTGGTGTGAGAGCTAATTCAATCAAGGAAACAATGCATGTTGGTGAAGGGCATATTGAAGAAGGATCAACCGAGTGGTTCTTGTGGGAGAACAACTCCATTTGGCTCACTAACTTCACACACCATCAGGCTTCCAAGCAGCTCTCAAGGAAACTCAGTTTTCACACTCTATGCTTAATGCCCTTTGTGTGCCTAGGACTGAAATGAAGCTTGGTCAGCATCCCACACAAACGAATGCTCCACATGCGGGTTTCACATGCCACCAACTCCACATTCACAGGCAACTTCAGCGCCACAGCCGTTTTCAGATAGCCCTCAATGCAAAGGCTCTAGACGCAAATATTGGTGTGAGAGCTAATTCAATCAAGGAAACACTGCATGTTGGTGAAGGGCATATTGAAGAAGGATCAGCCGAGTGGTTCTTGTGGGAGAACAACTCCATTTGGCTCACTAACTTCACACACCATCAGGCTTCCAAGCAGCTCTCAAGGAAACTCAGTTTTCACACTCTATGCTTAGTGCCCTTTGAGTGCATTATCCAGGAATGAACCTGGTAGAGCATCCCACACAAATGAATGCTCCACATGCGGGTTTCACATGCCACCAACTCCACATTCACAGGCAACTTCAGCGCCACAGCCGTTTTCAGATAGCCCTCAATGCAAAGGCTCTAGACGCAAATATTGGTGTGAGAGCTAATTCAATCAAGGAAACACTGCATGTTGGTGAAGGGCATATTGAAGAAGGATCAGCCGAGTGGTTCTTGTGGGAGAACAACTCCATTTGGCTCCCTAACTTCACACACCATCAGGCTTCCAAGCAGCTCTCAAGGAAACTCAGTTTTCACACTCTATGCTTAGTGCCCTTTGTATGGCTAGGACTGAAATGAACCTGGTAGAGCATCCCACACAAACGAATGCTCCACATGCGGGTTTCACTTGCCACCAACTCCACATTCACAGGCAACTTCAGCGCCACAGCCGTTTTCAGATAGCCCTCAATGCAAAGGCTCTAGACGCAAATATTGGTGTGAGAGCTAATTCAATCAAGGAAACACTGCATGTTGGTGAAGGGCATATTGAAGAAGGATCAGCCGAGTGGTTCTTGTGGGAGAACAACTCCATTTGGCTCACTAACTTCACACACCATCAGGCTTCCAAGCAGCTCTCAAGGAAACTCAGTTTTCACACTCTATGCTTAGTGCCCTTTGAGTGCATTATCTAGGAATGAACCTGGTAGAGCATCCCACACAAACGAATGCTCCACATGCGGGTTTCACATGCCACCAACTCCACATTCACAGGCAACTTCAGCGCCACAGCCGTTTTCAGATAGCCCTCAATGCAAAGGCTCTAGACGCAAATATTGGTGTGAGAGCTAATTCAATCAAGGAAACACTGCATGTTGGTGAAGGGCATATTGAAGAAGGATCAGCCGAGTGGTTCTTGTGGGAGAACAACTCCATTTGGCTCACTAACTTCACACACCATCAGGCTTCCAAGCAGCTCTCAAGGAAACTCAGTTTTCACACTCTATGCTTAGTGCCCTTTGAGTGCATTATCTAGGAATGAACCTGGTAGAGCATCCCACACAAACGAATGCTCCACATGCGGGTTTCACATGCCACCAACTCCACATTCACAGGCAACTTCAGCGCCACAGCCGTTTTCAGATAGCCCTCAATGCAAAGGCTCTAGACGCAAATATTGGTGTGAGAGCTAATTCAATCAAGGAAACACTGCATGTTGGTGAAGGGCATATTGAAGAAGGATCAGCCGAGTGGTTCTTGTGGGAGAACAACTCCATTTGGCTCCCTAACTTCACACACCATCAGGCTTCCAAGCAGCTCTCAAGGAAACTCAGTTTTCACACTCTATGCTTAGTGCCCTTTGAGTGCATTATCTAGGAATGAACCTGGTAGAGCATCCCACACAAACGAATGCTCCACATGCGGGTTTCACATGCCACCAACTCCACATTCACAGGCAACTTCAGCGCCACAGCCGTTTTCAGATAGCCCACAATGCAAAGGCTCTAGACGCAAATATTGGTGTGAGAGCTAATTCATTCAAGGAAACAATGCATGTTGGTGAAGGGCATATTGAAGAAGGATCAACCGAGTGGTTCTTGTGGGAGAACAACTCCATTTGGCTCACTAACTTCACACACCATCAGGCTTCCAAGCAGCTCTCAAGGAAACTCAGTTTTCACACTCTATGCTTAGTGCCCTTTGTGTGCCTAGGACTGAAATGAAGCTTGGTCAGCATCCCACACAAACGAATGCTCCACATGCGGGTTTCACATGCCACCAACTCCACATTCACAGGCAACTTCAGCGCCACAGCCGTTTTCAGATAGGCCTCAAAGCAAAGGCTCTAGACGCAAATATTGGTGTGAGAGCTAATTCAATCAAGGAAACACTGCATGTTGGTGAAGGGCATATTGAAAAAGGATCAGCCGAGTGGTTCTTGTGGGAGAACAACTCCATTTGGCTCACTAACTTCACACACCATCAGGCTTCCAAGCAGCTCTCAAGGAAACTCAGTTTTCACACTCTATGCTTAATGACCTTTGTGTGCCTAGGACTGAAATGAAGCTTGGTCAGCATCCCACACAAACGAATGCTCCACATGCGGGTTTCACATGCCACCAACTCCACATTCACAGGCAACTTCAGCGCCACAGCCGTTTTCAGATAGCCCTCAATGCAAAGGCTCTAGACGCAAATATTGGTGTGAGAGTTAATTCAATCAAGGAAACACTGCATGTTGGTGAAGGGCATATTGAAGAAGGATCAGCCGAGTGGTTCTTGTGGGAGAACAACTCCATTTGGCTCACTAACTTCACACACCATCAGGCTTCCAAGCAGCTCTCAAGGAAACTCAGTTTTCACACTCTATGCTTAGTGAGCTTTGTATGGCTAGGACTAAAATGAACCTGGTAGAGCATCCCACACAAACGAATGCTCCACATGCGGGTTTCACATGCCACCAACTCCACATTCACAGGCAACTTCAGCGCCACAGCCGTTTTCAGATAGCCCTCAATGCAAAGGCTCTAGACGCAAATATTGGTGTGAGAGCTAATTCAATCAAGGAAACACTGCATGTTGGTGAAGGGCATATTGAAGAAGGATCAGCCGAGTGGTTCTTGTGGGAGAACAACTCCATTTGGCTCACTAACTTCACACACCATCAGGCTTCCAAGCAGCTCTCAAGGAAACTCAGTTTTCACACTCTATGCTTAGTGAGCTTTGTATGGCTAGGACTGAAATGAACCTGGTAGAGCATCCCACACAAACGAATGCTCCACATGCGGGTTTCACATGCCACCAACTCCACATTCACAGGCAACTTCAGCGCCACAGCCGTTTTCAGATAGCCCTCAATGCAAAGGCTCTAGACGCAAATATTGGTGTGAGAGCTAATTCAATCAAGGAAACACTGCATGTTGGTGAAGGGCATATTGAAGAAGGATCAGCCGAGTGGTTCTTGTGGGAGAACAACTCCATTTGGCTCACTAACTTCACACACCATCAGGCTTCCAAGCAGCTCTCAAGGAAACTCAGTTTTCACACTCTATGCTTAGTGCCCTTTGAGTGCATTATCTAGGAATGAACCTGGTAGAGCATCCCACACAAACGAATGCTCCACATGCGGGTTTCACATGCCACCAACTCCACATTCACAGGCAACTTCAGCGCCACAGCCGTTTTCAGATAGCCCTCAATGCAAAGGCTCTAGACGCAAATATTGGTGTGAGAGCTAATTCAATCAAGGAAACACTGCATGTTGGTGAAGGGCATATTGAAGAAGGATCAGCCGAGTGGTTCTTGTGGGAGAACAACTCCATTTGGCTCACTAACTTCACACACCATCAGGCTTCCAAGCAGCTCTCAAGGAAACTCAGTTTTCACACTCTATGCTTAGTGCCCTTTGAGTGCATTATCTAGGAATGAACCTGGTAGAGCATCCCACACAAACGAATGCTCCACATGCGGGTTTCACATGCCACCAACTCCACATTCACAGGCAACTTCAGCGCCACAGCCGTTTTCAGATAGCCCTCAATGCAAAGGCTCTAGACGCAAATATTGGTGTGAGAGCTAATTCAATCAAGGAAACACTGCATGTTGGTGAAGGGCATATTGAAGAAGGATCAGCCGAGTGGTTCTTGTGGGAGAACAACTCCATTTGGCTCACTAACTTCACACACCATCAGGCTTCCAAGCAGCTCTCAAGGAAACTCAGTTTTCACACTCTATGCTTAGTGCCCTTTGAGTGCATTATCTAGGAATGAACCTGGTAGAGCATCCCACACAAACGAATGCTCCACATGCGGGTTTCACATGCCACCAACTCCACATTCACAGGCAACTTCAGCGCCACAGCCGTTTTCAGATAGCCCTCAATGCAAAGGCTCTAGACGCAAATATTGGTGTGAGAGCTAATTCAATCAAGGAAACATTGCATGTTGGTGAAGGGCATATTGAAGAAGGATCAGCCGAGTGGTTCTTGTGGGAGAACAACTCCATTTGGCTCACTAACTTCACACACCATCAGGCTTCCAAGCAGCTCTCAAGGAAACTCAGTTTTCACACTCTATGCTTAGTGCCCTTTGAGTGCATTATCTAGGAATGAACCTGGTAGAGCA
Source organism: Ochotona princeps (assembly GCF_030435755.1). NCBI lineage: Eukaryota > Metazoa > Chordata > Mammalia > Lagomorpha > Ochotonidae > Ochotona > Ochotona princeps. Next base: position 98,660 of record NW_026697836.1, on the reverse strand, counting down.
TCCCACACAAACGAATGCTCCACATGCGGGTTTCACATGCCACCAACTCCACATTCACAGGCAACTTCAGCGCCACAGCCGTTTTCAGATAGCCCTCAATGCAAAGGCTCTAGACGCAAATATTGGTGTGAGAGCTAATTCAATCAAGGAAACACTGCATGTTGGTGAAGGGCATATTGAAGAAGGATCAGCCGAGTGGTTCTTGTGGGAGAACAACTCCATTTGGCTCCCTAACTTCACACACCATCAGGCTTTCAAGCAGCTCTCAAGGAAACTCAGTTTTCACACTCTATGCTTAGTGCCCATTTAGTGCATTATCTAGGAATGAACCTGGTAGAGCATCCCACACAAACGAATGCTCCACATGCGGGTTTCACATGCCACCAACTCCACATTCACAGGCAACTTCAGCGCCACAGCCGTTTTCAGATAGCCCACAATGCAAAGGCTCTAGACGCAAATATTGGTGTGAGAGCTAATTCAATCAAGGAAACAATGCATGTTGGTGAAGGGCATATTGAAGAAGGATCAACCGAGTGGTTCTTGTGGGAGAACAACTCCATTTGGCTCACTAACTTCACACACCATCAGGCTTCCAAGCAGCTCTCAAGGAAACTCAGTTTTCACACTCTATGTTTAGTGCCCTTTGTGTGCCTAGGACTGAAATGAAGCTTGGTCACCATCGCACACAAACGAATGCTCCACATGCGGGTTTCACATGCCACCAACTCCACATTCACAGGCAACTTCAGCGCCACAGCCGTTTTCAGATAGCCCTCAAAGCAAAGGCTCTAGACGCAAATATTGGTGTGAGAGCTAATTCAATCAAGGAAACACTGCATGTTGGTGAAGGGCATATTGAAGAAGGATCAGCCGAGTGGTTCTTGTGGGAGAACAACTCCATTTGGCTCACTAACTTCACACACCATCAGGCTTCCAAGCAGCTCTCAAGGAAACTCAGTTTTCACACTCTATGCTTAATGCCCTTTGTGTGCCTAGGACTGAAATGAAGCTTGGTCAGCATCCCACACAAACGAATGCTCCACATGCGGGTTTCACATGCCACCAACTCCACATTCACAGGCAACTTCAGCGCCACAGCCGTTTTCAGATAGCCCTCAATGCAAAGGCTCTAGACGCAAATATTGGTGTGAGAGCTAATTCAATCAAGGAAACACTGCATGTTGGTGAAGGGCATATTGAAGAAGGATCAGCCGAGTGGTTCTTGTGGGAGAACAACTCCATTTGGCTCACTAACTTCACACACCATCAGGCTTCCAAGCAGCTCTCAAGGAAACTCAGTTTTCACACTCTATGCTTAGTGAGCTTTGTATGGCTAGGACTGAAATGAACCTGGTAGAGCATCCCACACAAACGAATGCTCCACATGCGGGTTTCACATGCCACCAACTCCACATTCACAGGCAACTTCAGCGCCACAGCCGTTTTCAGATAGCCCTCAATGCAAAGGCTCTAGACGCAAATATTGGTGTGAGAGCTAATTCAATCAAGGAAACACTGCATGTTGGTGAAGGGCATATTGAAGAAGGATCAGCCGAGTGGTTCTTGTGGGAGAACAACTCCATTTGGCTCACTAACTTCACACACCATCAGGCTTCCAAGCAGCTCTCAAGGAAACTCAGTTTTCACACTCTATGCTTAGTGAGCTTTGTATGGCTAGGACTGAAATGAACCTGGTAGAGCATCCCACACAAACGAATGCTCCACATGCGGGTTTCACTTGCCACCAACTCCACATTCACAGGCAACTTCAGCGCCACAGCCGTTTTCAGATAGCCCTCAATGCAAAGGCTCTAGACGCAAATATTGGTGTGAGAGCTAATTCAATCAAGGAAACACTGCATGTTGGTGAAGGGCATATTGAAGAAGGATCAGCCGAGTGGTTCTTGTGGGAGAACAACTCCATTTGGCTCACTAACTTCACACACCATCAGGCTTCCAAGCAGCTCTCAAGGAAACTCAGTTTTCACACTCTATGCTTAATGCCCTTTGTGTGCCTAGGACTGAAATGAAGCTTGGTGAGCATCCCACACAAACGAATGCTCCACATGCGGGTTTCACATGCCACCAACTCCACATTCACAGGCAACTTCAGCGCCACAGCCGTTTTCAGATAGCCCTCAATGCAAAGGCTCTAGACGCAAATATTGGTGTGAGAGCTAATTCAATCAAGGAAACACTGCATGTTGGTGAAGGGCATATTGAAGAAGGATCAGCCGAGTGGTTCTTGTGGGAGAACAACTCCATTTGGCTCACTAACTTCACACACCATCAGGCTTCCAAGCAGCTCTCAAGGAAACTCAGTTTTCACACTCTATGCTTAGTGCCCTTTGAGTGCATTATCTAGGAATGAACCTGGTAGAGCATCCCACACAAACGAATGCTCCACATGCGGGTTTCACATGCCACCAACTCCACATTCACAGGCAACTTCAGCGCCACAGCCGTTTTCAGATAGCCCTCAATGCAAAGGCTCTAGACGCAAATATTGGTGTGAGAGCTAATTCAATCAAGGAAACACTGCATGTTGGTGAAGGGCATATTGAAGAAGGATCAGCCGAGTGGTTCTTGTGGGAGAACAACTCCATTTGGCTCCCTAACTTCACACACCATCAGGCTTTCAAGCAGCTCTCAAGGAAACTCAGTTTTCACACTCTATGCTTAGTGCCCTTTGAGTGCATTATCTAGGAATGAACCTGGTAGAGCATCCCACACAAACGAATGCTCCACATGCGGGTTTCACATGCCACCAACTCCACATTCACAGGCAACTTCAGCGCCACAGCCGTTTTCAGATAGCCCACAATGCAAAGGCTCTAGACGCAAATATTGGTGTGAGAGCTAATTCAATCAAGGAAACAATGCATGTTGGTGAAGGGCATATTGAAGAAGGATCAACCGAGTGGTTCTTGTGGGAGAACAACTCCATTTGGCTCACTAACTTCACACACCATCAGGCTTCCAAGCAGCTCTCAAGGAAACTCAGTTTTCACACTCTATGTTTAGTGCCCTTTGTGTGCCTAGGACTGAAATGAAGCTTGGTCACCATCGCACACAAACGAATGCTCCACATGCGGGTTTCACATGCCACCAACTCCACATTCACAGGCAACTTCAGCGCCACAGCCGTTTTCAGATAGCCCTCAAAGCAAAGGCTCTAGACGCAAATATTGGTGTGAGAGCTAATTCAATCAAGGAAACACTGCATGTTGGTGAAGGGCATATTGAAGAAGGATCAGCCGAGTGGTTCTTGTGGGAGAACAACTCCATTTGGCTCACTAACTTCACACACCATCAGGCTTCCAAGCAGCTCTCAAGGAAACTCAGTTTTCACACTCTATGCTTAGTGGTCTTTGTGTGGCTAGGACTGAAATGAAGCTTGGTCAGCATCCCACACAAACGAATGCTCCACATGCGGGTTTCACATGCCACCAACTCCACATTCACAGGCAACTTCAGCGCCACAGCCGTTTTCAGATAGCCCTCAATGCAAAGGCTCTAGACGCAAATATTGGTGTGAGAGCTAATTCAATCAAGGAAACACTGCATGTTGGTGAAGGGCATATTGAAGAAGGATCAGCCGAGTGGTTCTTGTGGGAGAACAACTCCATTTGGCTCACTAACTTCACACACCATCAGGCTTCCAAGCAGCTCTCAAGGAAACTCAGTTTTCACACTCTATGCTTAGTGCCCTTTGTATGGCTAGGACTGAAATGAACCTGGTAGAGCATCCCACACAAACGAATGCTCCACATGCGGGTTTCACATGCCACCAACTCCACATTCACAGGCAACTTCAGCGCCACAGCCGTTTTCAGATAGCCCTCAATGCAAAGGCTCTAGACGCAAATATTGGTGTGAGAGCTAATTCAATCAAGGAAACACTGCATGTTGGTGAAGGGCATATTGAAGAAGGATCAGCCGAGTGGTTCTTGTGGGAGAACAACTCCATTTGGCTCACTAACTTCACACACCATCAGGCTTCCAAGCAGCTCTCAAGGAAACTCAGTTTTCACACTCTATGCTTAGTGAGCTTTGTATGGCTAGGACTGAAATGAACCTGGTAGAGCATCCCACACAAACGAATGCTCCACATGCGGGTTTCACATGCCACCAACTCCACATTCACAGGCAACTTCAGCGCCACAGCCGTTTTCAGATAGCCCTCAATGCAAAGGCTCTAGACGCAAATATTGGTGTGAGAGCTAATTCAATCAAGGAAACACTGCATGTTGGTGAAGGGCATATTGAAGAAGGATCAGCCGAGTGGTTCTTGTGGGAGAACAACTCCATTTGGCTCACTAACTTCACACACCATCAGGCTTCCAAGCAGCTCTCAAGGAAACTCAGTTTTCACACTCTATGCTTAGTGCCCTTTGAGTGCATTATCTAGGAATGAACCTGGTAGAGCATCCCACACAAACGAATGCTCCACATGCGGGTTTCACATGCCACCAACTCCACATTCACAGGCAACTTCAGCGCCACAGCCGTTTTCAGATAGCCCACAATGCAAAGGCTCTAGACGCAAATATTGGTGTGAGAGCTAATTCAATCAAGGAAACACTGCATGTTGGTGAAGGGCATATTGAAGAAGGATCAACCGAGTGGTTCTTGTGGGAGAACAACTCCATTTGGCTCCCTAACTTCACACACCATCAGGCTTCCAAGCAGCTCTCAAGGAAACTCAGTTTTCACACTCTATGCTTAGTGCCCTTTGTGTGCCTAGGACTGAAATGAAGCTTGGTCAGCATCCCACACAAACGAATGCTCCACATGCGGGTTTCACATGCCACCAACTCCACATTCACAGGCAACTTCAGCGCCACAGCCGTTTTCAGATAGCCCTCAAAGCAAAGGCTCTAGACGCAAATATTGGTGTGAGAGCTAATTCAATCAAGGAAACACTGCATGTTGGTGAAGGGCATATTGAAGAAGGATCAACCGAGTGGTTCTTGTGGGAGAACAACTCCATTTGGCTCACTAACTTCACACACCATCAGGCTTCCAAGCAGCTCTCAAGGAAACTCAGTTTTCACACTCTATGCTTAATGCCCTTTGTGTGCCTAGGACTGAAATGAAGCTTGGTCAGCATCCCACACAAACGAATGCTCCACATGCGGGTTTCACATGCCACCAACTCCACATTCACAGGCAACTTCAGCGCCACAGCCGTTTTCAGATAGCCCTCAATGCAAAGGCTGTAGACGCAAATATTGGTGTGAGAGCTAATTCAATCAAGGAAACACTGCATGTTGGTGAAGGGCATATTGAAGAAGGATCAGCCGAGTGGTTCTTGTGGGAGAACAACTCCATTTGGCTCACTAACTTCACACACCATCAGGCTTCCAAGCAGCTCTCAAGGAAACTCAGTTTTCACACTCTAGGCTTAGTGACCTTTGTATGGCTAGGACTGAAATGAACCTGGTAGAGCATCCCACACAAACGAATGCTCCACATGCGGGTTTCACTTGCCACCAACTCCACATTCACAGGCAACTTCAGCGCCACAGCCGTTTTCAGATAGCCCTCAATGCAAAGGCTCTAGACGCAAATATTGGTGTGAGAGCTAATTCAATCAAGGAAACACTGCATGTTGGTGAAGGGCATATTGAAGAAGGATCAGCCGAGTGGTTCTTGTGGGAGAACAACTCCATTTGGCTCACTAACTTCACACACCATCAGGCTTCCAAGCAGCTCTCAAGGAAACTCAGTTTTCACACTCTATGCTTAGTGTCCTTTGTATGGCTAGGACTGAAATGAACCTGGTAGAGCATCCCACACAAACGAATGCTCCACATGCGGGTTTCACTTGCCACCAACTCCACATTCACAGGCAACTTCAGCGCCACAGCCGTTTTCAGATAGCCCTCAATGCAAAGGCTCTAGACGCAAATATTGGTGTGAGAGCTAATTCAATCAAGGAAACACTGCATGTTGGTGAAGGGCATATTGAAGAAGGATCAGCCGAGTGGTTCTTGTGGGAGAACAACTCCATTTGGCTCACTAACTTCACACACCATCAGGCTTCCAAGCAGCTCTAAAGGAAACTCAGTTTTCACACTCTATGCTTAGTGCCCTTAGTATGGCTAGGACTGAAATGAACCTGGTAGAGCATCCCACACAAACGAATGCTCCACATGCGGGTTTCACATGCCACCAACTCCACATTCACAGGCAACTTCAGCGCCACAGCCGTTTTCAGATAGCCCTCAATGCAAAGGCTCTAGACGCAAATATTGGTGTGAGAGCTAATTCAATCAAGGAAACACTGCATGTTGTTGAAGTGCATATTGAAGAAGGATCAGCCGAGTGGTTCTTGTGGGAGAACAACTCCATTTGGCTCACTAACTTCACACACCATCAGGCTTCCAAGCAGCTCTCAAGGAAACTCAGTTTTCACACTCTATGCTTAGTGCCCTTTGAGTGCATTATCTAGGAATGAACCTGGTAGAGCATCCCACACAAACGAATGCTCCACATGCGGGTTTCACATGCCACCAACTCCACATTCACAGGCAACTTCAGCGCCACAGCCGTTTTCAGATAGCCCTCAATGCAAAGGCTCTAGACGCAAATATTGGTGTGAGAGCTAATTCAATCAAGGAAACACTGCATGTTGGTGAAGGGCATATTGAAGAAGGATCAGCCGAGTGGTTCTTGTGGGAGAACAACTCCATTTGGCTCACTAACTTCACACACCATCAGGCTTCCAAGCAGCTCTCAAGGAAACTCAGTTTTCACACTCTATGCTTAGTGCCCTTTGAGTGCATTATCTAGGAATGAACCTGGTAGAGCATCCCACACAAACGAATGCTCCACATGCGGGTTTCACATGCCACCAACTCCACATTCACAGGCAACTTCCGCGCCACAGCCGTTTTCAGATAGCCCTCAATGCAAAGGCTCAAGACGCAAATATTGGTGTGAGAGCTAATTCAATCAAGGAAACACTGCATGTTGGTGAAGGGCATATTGAAGAAGGATCAGCCGAGTGGTTCTTGTGGGAGAACAACTCCATTTGGCTCTCCAACTTCACACACCATCAGGCTTCCAAGCAGCTCTCAAGGAAACTCAGTTTTCACACTCTGTGCTTAATGCCCTTTGTGTGCCTAGGACTGAAATGAAGCTTGGTCAGCATCCCACACAAACGAATGCTCCACATGCGGGTTTCACATGCCACCAACTCCACATTCACAGGCAACTTCAGCGCCACAGCCGTTTTCAGATAGCCCTCAATGCAAAGGCTCTAGACGCAAATATTGGTGTGAGAGCTAATTCAATCAAGGAAACACTGCATGTTGGTGAAGGGCATATTGAAGATGGATCAGCCGAGTGGTTCTTGTGGGAGAACAACTCCATTTGGCTCACTAACTTCACACACCATCAGGCTTCCAAGCAGCTCTCAAGGAAACTCAGTTTTCACACTCTATGTTTAGTGCTCTTTGTGTGGCTAGGACTGAAATGAAGGTTGGTCAGCATCCCACACAAACGAATGCTCCACATGCGGGTTTCACATGCCACCAACTCCACATTCACAGGCAACTTCAGCGCCACAGCCGTTTTCAGATAGCCCTCAATGCAAAGGCTCTAGACGCAAATATTGGTGTGAGAGCTAATTCAATCAAGGAAACACTGCATGTTGGTGAAGGGCATATTGAAGAAGGATCAGCCGAGTGGTTCTTGTGGGAGAACAACTCCATTTGGCTCACTAACTTCACACACCATCAGGCTTCCAAGCAGCTCTCAAGGAAACTCAGTTTTCACACTCTATGCTTAGTGCTCTTTGTGTGGCTAGGACTGAAATGAAGCTTGGTCAGCATCCCACACAAACGAATGCTCCACATGCGGGTTTCACATGCCACCAACTCCACATTCACAGGCAACTTCAGCGCCACAGCCGTTTTCAGATAGCCCTCAATGCAAAGGCTCTAGACGCAAAAATTGGTGTGAGAGCTAATTCAATCAAGGAAACACTGCATGTTGGTGAAGGGCATATTGAAGAAGGATCAGCCGAGTGGTTCTTGTGGGAGAACAACTCCATTTGGCTCCCTAACTTCACACACCATCAGGCTTCCAAGCAGCTCTCAAGGAAACTCAGTTTTCACACTCTATGTTTAGTGCCCTTTGAGTGCATTATCTAGGAATGAACCTGGTAGAGCACCCCACACAAACGAATGCTCCACATGCGGGTTTCACATGCCACCAACTCCACATTCACAGGCAACTTCAGCGCCACAGCCGTTTTCAGATAGCCCTCAATGCAAAGGCTCTAGACGCAAATATTGGTGTGAGAGCTAATTCAATCAAGGAAACACTGCATGTTGGTGAAGGGCATATTGAAGAAGGATCAGCCGAGTGGTTCTTGTGGGAGAACAACTCCATTTGGCTCACTAACTTCACACACCATCAGGCTTCCAAGCAGCTCTCAAGGAAACTCAGTTTTCACACTCTATGCTTAGTGCCCTTTGAGTGCATTATGCAGTAATGAACCTGGTAGATCATCCCACACAAACGAATGCTCCACATGCGGGTTTCACATGCCACCAACTCCACATTCACAGGCAACTTCAGCGCCACAGCCGTTTTCAGATAGCCCTCAATGCAAAGGCTCTAGACGCAAATATTGGTGTGAGAGCTAATTCAATCAAGGAAACACTGCATGTTGGTGAAGGGCATATTGAAGAAGGATCAGCCGAGTGGTTCTTGTGGGAGAACAACTCCATTTGGCTCCCTAACTTCACACACCATCAGGCTTCCAAGCAGCTCTCAAGGAAACTCAGTTTTCACACTCTAGGTTTAGTGCCCTTCGAGTGCATTATCTAGGAATGAACCTGGTAGAGCATCCCACACAAACGAATGCTCCACATGCGGGTTTCACATGCCACCAACTCCACATTCACAGGCAACTTCAGCGCCACAGCCGTTTTCAGATAGCCCTCAATGCAAAGGCTCTAGACGCAAATATTGGTGTGAGAGCTAATTCAATCAAGGAAACACTGCATGTTGGTGAAGGGCATATTGAAGAAGGATCAGCCGAGTGGTTCTTGTGGGAGAACAACTCCATTTGGCTCACTAACTTCACACACCATCAGGCTTCCAAGCAGCTCTCAAGGAAACTCAGTTTTCACACTCTATGCTTAGTGCTCTTTGTGTGGCTAGGACTGAAATGAAGCTTGGTAGAGCATCCCACACAAACGAATGCTCCACATGCGGGTTTCACATGCCACCAACTCCACATTCACAGGCAACTTCAGCGCCACAGCCGTTTTCAGATAGCCCTCAATGCAAAGGCTCTAGACGCAAATATTGGTGTGAGAGCTAATTCAATCAAGGAAACACTGCATGTTGGTGAAGGGCATATTGAAGAAGGATCAGCCGAGTGGTTCTTGTGGGAGAACAACTCCATTTGGCTCACTAACTTCACACACCATCAGGCTTCCAAGCAGCTCTCAAGGAAACTCAGTTTTCACACTCTATGCTTAGTGCCCTTTGAGTGCATTATCCAGGAATGAACCTGGTAGAGCATCCCAAACAAACGAATGCTCCACATGCGGGTTTCACATGCCACCAACTCCACATTCACAGGCAACTTCAGCGCCACAGCCGTTTTCAGATAGCCCTCAATGCAAAGGCTCTAGACGCAAATATTGGTGTGAGAGCTAATTCAATCAAGGAAACACTGCATGTTGGTGAAGGGCATATTGAAGAAGGATCAGCCGAGTGGTTCTTGTGGGAGAACAACTCCATTTGGCTCACTAACTTCACACACCATCAGGCTTCCAAGCAGCTCTCAAGGAAACTCAGTTTTCACACTCTATGCTTAGTGCTCTTTGTGTGGCTAGGAATGAAATGAAGCTTGGTCAGCATCCCACACAAACGAATGCTCCACATGCGGGTTTCACATGCCACCAACTCCACATTCACAGGCAACTTCAGCGCCACAGCCGTTTTCAGATAGCCCTCAATGCAAAGGCTCTAGACGCAAATATTGGTGTGAGAGCTAATTCAATCAAGGAAACACTGCATGTTGGTGAAGGGCATATTGAAGAAGGATCAGCCGAGTGGTTCTTGTGGGAGAACAACTCCATTTGGCTCCCTAACTTCACACACCATCAGGCTTCCAAGCAGCTCTCAAGGAAACTCAGTTTTCACACTCTATGCTTAGTGCCCTTTGAGTGCATTATCCAGGAATGAACCTGGTAGAGCATCCCAAACAAACGAATGCTCCACATGCGGGTTTCACATGCCACCAACTCCACATTCACAGGCAACTTCAGCGCCACAGCCGTTTTCAGATAGCCCTCAATGCAAAGGCTCTAGACGCAAATATTGGTGTGAGAGCTAATTCAATCAAGGAAACACTGCATGTTGGTGAAGGGCATATTGAAGAAGGATCAGCCGAGTGGTTCTTGTGGGAGAACAACTCCATTTGGCTCACTAACTTCACACACCATCAGGCTTCCAAGCAGCTCTCAAGGAAACTCAGTTTTCACACTCTATGCTTAGTGCCCTTTGAGTGCATTATCTAGGAATGAACCTGGTAGAGCATCCCACACAAACGAATGCTCCACATGCGGGTTTCACATGCCACCAACTCCACATTCACAGGCAACTTCAGCGCCACAGCCGTTTTCAGATAGCCCTCAATGCAAAGGCTCTAGACGCAAATATTGGTGTGAGAGCTAATTCAATCAAGGAAACACTGCATGTTGGTGAAGGGCATATTGAAGAAGGATCAGCCGAGTGGTTCTTGTGGGAGAACAACTCCATTTGGCTCACTAACTTCACACACCATCAGGCTTCCAAGCAGCTCTCAAGGAAACTCAGTTTTCACACTCTATGCTTAGTGCCCTTTGAGTGCATTATCCAGGAATGAACCTGGTAGAGCATCCCACACAAACGAATGCTCCACATGCGGGTTTCACATGCCACCAACTCCACATTCACAGGCAACTTCAGCGCCACAGCCGTTTTCAGATAGCCCTCAATGCAAAGGCTCTAGACGCAAATATTGGTGTGAGAGCTAATTCAATCAAGGAAACACTGCATGTTGGTGAAGGGCATATTGAAGAAGGATCAGCCGAGTGGTTCTTGTGGGAGAACAACTCCATTTGGCTCACTAACTTCACACACCATCAGGCTTCCAAGCAGCTCTCAAGGAAACTCAGTTTTCACACTCTATGCTTAGTGCCCTTTGAGTGCATTATCTAGGAATGAACCTGGTAGAGCATCCCACACAAACGAATGCTCCACATGCGGGTTTCACATGCCACCAACTCCACATTCACAGGCAACTTCAGCGCCACAGCCGTTTTCAGATAGCCCTCAATGCAAAGGCTCTAGACGCAAATATTGGTGTGAGAGCTAATTCAATCAAGGAAACACTGCATGTTGGTGAAGGGCATATTGAAGAAGGATCAGCTGAGTGGTTCTTGTGGGAGAACAACTCCATTTGGCTCACTAACTTCACACACCATCAGGCTTCCAAGCAGCTCTCAAGGAAACTCAGTTTTCACACTCTATGCTTAGTGCCCTTTGTGTGCCTAGGACTGAAATGAAGCTTGGTCAGCATCCCACACAAACGAATGCTCCACATGCGGGTTTCACATGCCACCAACTCCACATTCACAGGCAACTTCAGCGCCACAGCCGTTTTCAGATAGCCCTCAATGCAAAGGCTCTAGACGCAAATATTGGTGTGAGAGCTAATTCAATCAAGGAAACACTGCATGTTGGTGAAGGGCATATTGAAGAAGGATCAGCCGAGTGGTTCTTGTGGGAGAACAACTCCATTTGGCTCACTAACTTCACACACCATCAGGCTTCCAAGCAGCTCTCAAGGAAACTCAGTTTTCACACTCTATGCTTAGTGCCCTTTGAGTGCATTTTCTAGGAATGAACCTGGTAGAGCATCCCACACAAACGAATGCTCCACATGCGGGTTTCACATGCCACCAACTCCACATTCACAGGCAACTTCCGCGCCACAGCCGTTTTCAGATAGCCCTCAATGCAAAGGCTCAAGACGCAAATATTGGTGTGAGAGCTAATTCAATCAAGGAAACACTGCATGTTGGTGAAGGGCATATTGAAGAAGGATCAGCCGAGTGGTTCTTGTGGGAGAACAACTCCATTTGGCTCTCCAACTTCACACACCATCAGGCTTCCAAGCAGCTCTCAAGGAAACTCAGTTTTCACACTCTGTGCTTAATGCCCTTTGTGTGCCTAGGACTGAAATGAAGCTTGGTCAGCATCCCACACAAACGAATGCTCCACATGCGGGTTTCACATGCCACCAACTCCACATTCACAGGCAACTTCAGCGCCACAGCCGTTTTCAGATAGCCCTCAAAGCAAAGGCTCTAGACGCAAATATTGGTGTGAGAGCTAATTCAATCAAGGAAACACTGCATGTTGGTGAAGGGCATATTGAAGAAGGATCAGCCGAGTGGTTCTTGTGGGAGAACAACTCCATTTGGCTCACTAACTTCACACACCATCAGGCTTCCAAGCAGCTCTCAAGGAAACTCAGTTTTCACACTCTATGTTTAGTGCTCTTTGTGTGGCTAGGACTGAAATGAAGGTTGGTCAGCATCCCACACAAACGAATGCTCCACATGCGGGTTTCACATGCCACCAACTCCACATTCACAGGCAACTTCAGCGCCACAGCCGTTTTCAGATAGCCCTCAATGCAAAGGCTCTAGACGCAAATATTGGTGTGAGAGCTAATTCAATCAAGGAAACACTGCATGTTGGTGAAGGGCATATTGAAGAAGGATCAGCCGAGTGGTTCTTGTGGGAGAACAACTCCATTTGGCTCACTAACTTCACACACCATCAGGCTTCCAAGCAGCTCTCAAGGAAACTCAGTTTTCACACTCTATGCTTAGTGCTCTTTGTGTGGCTAGGACTGAAATGAAGCTTGGTCAGCATCCCACACAAACGAATGCTCCACATGCGGGTTTCACATGCCACCAACTCCACATTCACAGGCAACTTCAGCGCCACAGCCGTTTTCAGATAGCCCTCAATGCAAAGGCTCTAGACGCAAAAATTGGTGTGAGAGCTAATTCAATCAAGGAAACACTGCATGTTGGTGAAGGGCATATTGAAGAAGGATCAGCCGAGTGGTTCTTGTGGGAGAACAACTCCATTTGGCTCCCTAACTTCACACACCATCAGGCTTCCAAGCAGCTCTCAAGGAAACTCAGTTTTCACACTCTATGTTTAGTGCCCTTTGAGTGCATTATCTAGGAATGAACCTGGTAGAGCACCCCACACAAACGAATGCTCCACATGCGGGTTTCACATGCCACCAACTCCACATTCACAGGCAACTTCAGCGCCACAGCCGTTTTCAGATAGCCCACAATGCAAAGGCTCTAGACGCAAATATTGGTGTGAGAGCTAATTCAATCAAGGAAACACTGCATGTTGGTGAAGGGCATATTGAAGAAGGATCAGCCGAGTGGTTCTTGTGGGAGAACAACTCCATTTGGCTCACTAACTTCACACACCATCAGGCTTCCAAGCAGCTCTCAAGGAAACTCAGTTTTCACACTCTATGCTTAGTGCCCTTTGAGTGCATTATGCAGTAATGAACCTGGTAGATCATCCCACACAAACGAATGCTCCACATGCGGGTTTCACATGCCACCAACTCCACATTCACAGGCAACTTCAGCGCCACAGCCGTTTTCAGATAGCCCTCAATGCAAAGGCTCTAGACGCAAATATTGGTGTGAGAGCTAATTCAATCAAGGAAACACTGCATGTTGGTGAAGGGCATATTGAAGAAGGATCAGCCGAGTGGTTCTTGTGGGAGAACAACTCCATTTGGCTCCCTAACTTCACACACCATCAGGCTTCCAAGCAGCTCTCAAGGAAACTCAGTTTTCACACTCTAGGTTTAGTGCCCTTCGAGTGCATTATCTAGGAATGAACCTGGTAGAGCATCCCACACAAACGAATGCTCCACATGCGGGTTTCACATGCCACCAACTCCACATTCACAGGCAACTTCAGCGCCACAGCCGTTTTCAGATAGCCCTCAATGCAAAGGCTCTAGACGCAAATATTGGTGTGAGAGCTAATTCAATCAAGGAAACACTGCATGTTGGTGAAGGGCATATTGAAGAAGGATCAGCCGAGTGGTTCTTGTGGGAGAACAACTCCATTTGGCTCACTAACTTCACACACCATCAGGCTTCCAAGCAGCTCTCAAGGAAACTCAGTTTTCACACTCTATGCTTAGTGCTCTTTGTGTGGCTAGGACTGAAATGAAGCTTGGTAGAGCATCCCACACAAACGAATGCTCCACATGCGGGTTTCACATGCCACCAACTCCACATTCACAGGCAACTTCAGCGCCACAGCCGTTTTCAGATAGCCCTCAATGCAAAGGCTCTAGACGCAAATATTGGTGTGAGAGCTAATTCAATCAAGGAAACACTGCATGTTGGTGAAGGGCATATTGAAGAAGGATCAGCCGAGTGGTTCTTGTGGGAGAACAACTCCATTTGGCTCACTAACTTCACACACCATCAGGCTTCCAAGCAGCTCTCAAGGAAACTCAGTTTTCACACTCTATGCTTAGTGCCCTTTGAGTGCATTATCCAGGAATGAACCTGGTAGAGCATCCCAAACAAACGAATGCTCCACATGCGGGTTTCACATGCCACCAACTCCACATTCACAGGCAACTTCAGCGCCACAGCCGTTTTCAGATAGCCCTCAATGCAAAGGCTCTAGACGCAAATATTGGTGTGAGAGCTAATTCAATCAAGGAAACACTGCATGTTGGTGAAGGGCATATTGAAGAAGGATCAGCCGAGTGGTTCTTGTGGGAGAACAACTCCATTTGGCTCACTAACTTCACACACCATCAGGCTTCCAAGCAGCTCTCAAGGAAACTCAGTTTTCACACTCTATGCTTAGTGCTCTTTGTGTGGCTAGGAATGAAATGAAGCTTGGTCAGCATCCCACACAAACGAATGCTCCACATGCGGGTTTCACATGCCACCAACTCCACATTCACAGGCAACTTCAGCGCCACAGCCGTTTTCAGATAGCCCTCAATGCAAAGGCTCTAGACGCAAATATTGGTGTGAGAGCTAATTCAATCAAGGAAACACTGCATGTTGGTGAAGGGCATATTGAAGAAGGATCAGCCGAGTGGTTCTTGTGGGAGAACAACTCCATTTGGCTCCCTAACTTCACACACTATCAGGCTTCCAAGCAGCTCTCAAGGAAACTCAGTTTTCACACTCTATGCTTAGTGCCCTTTGAGTGCATTATCCAGGAATGAACCTGGTAGAGCATCCCAAACAAACGAATGCTCCACATGCGGGTTTCACATGCCACCAACTCCACATTCACAGGCAACTTCAGCGCCACAGCCGTTTTCAGATAGCCCTCAATGCAAAGGCTCTAGACGCAAATATTGGTGTGAGAGCTAATTCAATCAAGGAAACACTGCATGTTGGTGAAGGGCATATTGAAGAAGGATCAGCTGAGTGGTTCTTGTGGGAGAACAACTCCATTTGGCTCACTAACTTCACACACCATCAGGCTTCCAAGCAGCTCTCAAGGAAACTCAGTTTTCACACTCTATGCTTAGTGCCCTTTGAGTGCATTATCTAGGAATGAACCTGGTAGAGCATCCCACACAAACGAATGCTCCACATGCGGGTTTCACATGCCACCAACTCCACATTCACAGGCAACTTCAGCGCCACAGCCGTTTTCAGATAGCCCTCAATGCAAAGGCTCTAGACGCAAATATTGGTGTGAGAGCTAATTCAATCAAGGAAACACTGCATGTTGGTGAAGGGCATATTGAAGAAGGATCAGCCGAGTGGTTCTTGTGGGAGAACAACTCCATTTGGCTCACTAACTTCACACACCATCAGGCTTCCAAGCAGCTCTCAAGGAAACTCAGATTCCACACTCTATGCTTAGTGCCCTTTGAGTGCATTATCTAGGAATGAACCTGGTAGAGCATCCCACACAAACGAATGCTTCACATGCGGGTTTCACATGCCACCAACTCCACATTCACAGGCAACTTCAGCGCCACAGCCGTTTTCAGATAGCCCTCAATGCAAAGGCTCTAGACGCAAATATTGGTGTGAGAGCTAATTCAATCAAGGAAACACTGCATGTTGGTGAAGGGCATATTGAAGAAGGATCAGCCGAGTGGTTCTTGTGGGAGAACAACTCCATTTGGCTCACTAACTTCACACACCATCAGGCTTCCAAGCAGCTCTCAAGGAAACTCAATTTTCACACTCTATGCTTAGTGCCCTTTGTGTGCCTAGGACTGAAATGAAGCTTGGTCAGCATCCCACACAAACGAATGCTCCACATGCGGGTTTCACATGCCACCAACTCCACATTCACAGGCAACTTCAGCGCCACAGCCGTTTTCAGATAGCCCTCAATGCAAAGGCTCTAGACGCAAATATTGGTGTGAGAGCTAATTCAATCAAGGAAACACTGCATGTTGGTGAAGGGCATATTGAAGAAGGATCAGCTGAGTGGTTCTTGTGGGAGAACAACTCCATTTGGCTCACTAACTTCACACACCATCAGGCTTCCAAGCAGCTCTCAAGGAAACTCAGTTTCCACACTCTATGCTTAGTGCCCTTTGAGTGCATTATCTAGGAATGAACCTGGTAGAGCATCCCACACAAACGAATGCTTCACATGCGGGTTTCACATGCCACCAACTCCACATTCACAGGCAACTTCAGCGCCACAGCCGTTTTCAGATAGCCCTCAATGCAAAGGCTCTAGACGCAAATATTGGTGTGAGAGCTAATTCAATCAAGGAAACATTGCATGTTGGTGAAGGGCATATTGAAGAAGGATCAGCCGAGTGGTTCTTGTGGGAGAACAACTCCATTTGGCTCACTAACTTCACACACCATCAGGCTTCCAAGCAGCTCTCAAGGAAACTCAGTTTTCACACTCTATGCTTAGTGCCCTTTGTATGGCTAGGACTGAAATGAACCTGGTAGAGCATCCCACACAAACCAATGCTTCACATGCGGGTTTCACATGCCACCAACTCCACATTCACAGGCAACTTCAGCGCCACAGCCGTTTTCAGATAGCCCTCAATGCAAAGGCTCTAGACGCAAATATTGGTGTGAGAGCTAATTCAATCAAGGAAACACTGCATGTTGGTGAAGGGCATATTGAAGAAGGATCAGCCGAGTGGTTCTTGTGGGAGAACAACTCCATTTGGCTCACTAACTTCACACACCATCAGGCTTCCAAGCAGCTCTCAAGGAAACTCAGTTTTCACACTCTATGCTTAGTGCCCTTTGTATGGCTAGGACTGAAATGAACCTGGTAGAGCATCCCACACAAACGAATGCTCCACATGCGGGTTTCACATGCCACCAACTCCACATTCACAGGCAACTTCAGCGCCACAGCCGTTTTCAGATAGCCCTCAATGCAAAGGCTCTAGACGCAAATATTGGTGTGAGAGCTAATTCAATCAAGGAAACACTGCATGTTGGTGAAGGGCATATTGAAGAAGGATCAGCCGAGTGGTTCTTGTGGGAGAACAACTCCATTTGGCTCCCTAACTTCACACACCATCAGGCTTCCAAGCAGCTCTCAAGGAAACTCAGTTTCCACACTCTATGCTTAGTGCCCTTTGAGTGCATTATCTAGGAATGAACCTGGTAGAGCATCCCACACAAACGAATGCTCCACATGCGGGTTTCACATGCCACCAACTCCACATTCACAGGCAACTTCAGCGCCACAGCCGTTTTCAGATAGCCCTCAATGCAAAGGCTCTAGACGCAAATATTGGTGTGAGAGCTAATTCAATCAAGGAAACACTGCATGTTGGTGAAGGGCATATTGAAGAAGGATCAGCCGAGTGGTTCTTGTGGGAGAACAACTCCATTTGGCTCACTAACTTCACACACCATCAGGCTTCCAAGCAGCTCTCAAGGAAACTCAGTTTTCACACTCTATGCTTAGTGCCCTTTGTATGGCTAGGAGTGAAATGAACCTGGTAGAGCATCCCACACAAACGAATGTTCCACATGCGGGTTTCACATGCCACCAACTCCACATTCACAGGCAACTTCAGCGCCACAGCCGTTTTCAGATAGCCCTCAAGGCAAAGGCTCTAGACGCAAATATTGGTGTGAGAGCTAATTCAATCAAGGAAACACTGCATGTTGGTGAAGGGCATATTGAAGAAGGATCAGCCGAGTGGTTCTTGTGGGAGAACAACTCCATTTGGCTCACTAACTTCACACACGATCAGGCTTCCAAGCAGCTCTCAAGGAAACTCAGTTTTCACACTCTATGCTTAGTGCCCTTTGAGTGCATTATCTAGGAATGAACCTGGTAGAGCATCCCACACAAACGAATGCTCCACATGCGGGTTTCACATGCCACCAACTCCACATTCACAGGCAACTTCAGCGCCACAGCCGTTTTCAGATAGCCCTCAATGCAAAGGCTCTAGACGCAAATATTGGTGTGAGAGCTAATTCAATCAAGGAAACACTGCATGTTGGTGAAGGGCATATTGAAGAAGGATCAGCCGAGTGGTTCTTGTGGGAGAACAACTCCATTTGGCTCACTAACTTCACACACCATCAGGCTTCCAAGCAGCTCTCAAGGAAACTCAGTTTTCACACTCTATGCTTAGTGCCCTTTGAGTGCCTAGGACTGAAATGAACCTGGTAGAGCATCCCACACAAACGAATGCTCCACATGCGGGTTTCACATGCCACCAACTCCACATTCACAGGCAACTTCAGCGCCACAGCCGTTTTCAGATAGGCCTCAATGCAAAGGCTCTAGACGCAAATATTGGTGTGAGAGCTAATTCAATCAAGGAAACACTGCATGTTGGTGAAGGGCATATTGAAGAAGGATCAACCGAGTGGTTCTTGTGGGAGAACAACTCCATTTGGCTCCCTAACTTCACACACCATCAGGCTTCCAAGCAGCTCTCAAGGAAACTCAGTTTTCACACTCTATGTTTAGTGCCCTTTGAGTGCATTATCTTGAAATGAACCTGGTAGAGCATCCCGCACAAACGAATGCTCCACATGCGGGTTTCACATGCCACCAACTCCACATTCACAGGCAACTTCAGCGCCACAGCCGTTTTCAGATAGCCCTCAATGCAAAGGCTCTAGACGCAAATATTGGTGTGAGAGCTAATTCAATCAAGGAAACACTGCATGTTGGTGAAGGGCATATTGAAGAAGGATCAGCCGAGTGGTTCTTGTGGGAGAACAACTCCATTTGGCTCACTAACTTCACACACCATCAGGCTTCCAAGCAGCTCTCAAGGAAACTCAGTTTTCACACTCTATGCTTAGTGCCCTTTGAGTGCATTATCTAGGAATGAACCTGGTAGAGCATCCCACACAAACGAATGCTCCACATGCGGGTTTCACATGCCACCAACTCCACATTCACAGGCAACTTCAGCGCCACAGCCGTTTTCAGATAGCCCTCAATGCAAAGGCTCTAGACGCAAATATTGGTGTGAGAGCTAATTCAATCAAGGAAACACTGCATGTTGGTGAAGGGCATATTGAAGAAGGATCAGCCGAGTGGTTCTTGTGGGAGAACAACTCCATTTGGCTCACTAACTTCACACACCATCAGGCTTCCAAGCAGCTCTCAAGGAAACTCAGTTTTCACACTCTATGCTTAGTGCCCTTTGTATGGCTAGGACTGAAATGAACCTGGTAGAGCATCCCACACAAACGAATGCTAGACATGCGGGTTTCACATGCCACCAACTCCACATTCACAGGCAACTTCAGCGCCACAGCCGTTTTCAGATAGCCCTCAATGCAAAGGCTCTAGACGCAAATATTGGTGTGAGAGCTAATTCAATCAAGGAAACACTGCATGTTGGTGAAGGGCATATTGAAGAAGGATCAGCCGAGTGGTTCTTGTGGGAGAACAACTCCATTTGGCTCCCTAACTTCACACACCATCAGGCTTCCAAGCAGCTCTCAAGGAAACTCAGTTTCCACACTCTATGCTTAGTGCCCTTTGAGTGCATTATCTAGGAATGAACCTGGTAGAGCATCCCACACAAACGAATGTTTCACATGCGGGTTTCACATGCCACCAACTCCACATTCACAGGCAACGTCAGCGCCACAGCCGTTTTCAGATAGCCCTCAATGCAAAGGCTCTAGACGCAAATATTGGTGTGAGAGCTAATTCAATCAAGGAAACACTGCATGTTGGTGAAGGGCATATTGAAGAAGGATCAGCCGAGTGGTTCTTGTGGGAGAACAACTCCATTTGGCTCACTAACTTCACACACCATCAGGCTTCCAAGCAGCTCTCAAGGAAACTCAGTTTTCACACTCTATGCTTAGTGCCCTTTGTATGGCTAGGAGTGAAATGAACCTGGTAGAGCATCCCACACAAACCAATGCTTCACATGCGGGTTTCACATGCCACCAACTCCACATTCACAGGCAACTTCAGCGCCACAGCCGTTTTCAGATAGCCCTCAATGCAAAGGCTCTAGACGCAAATATTGGTGTGAGAGCTAATTCAATCAAGGAAACACTGCATGTTGGTGAAGGGCATATTGAAGAAGGATCAGCCGAGTGGTTCTTGTGGGAGAACAACTCCATTTGGCTCACTAACTTCACACACCATCAGGCTTCCAAGCAGCTCTCAAGGAAACTCAGTTTTCACACTCTATGCTTAGTGCCCTTTGTATGGCTAGGACTGAAATGAACCTGGTAGAGCATCCCACACAAACGAATGCTCCACATGCGGGTTTCACATGCCACCAACTCCACATTCACAGGCAACTTCAGCGCCACAGCCGTTTTCAGATAGCCCTGAATGCAAAGGCTCTAGACGCAAATCTTGGTGTGAGAGCTAATTCAATCAAGGAAACACTGCATGTTGGTGAAGGGCATATTGAAGAAGGATCAGCTGAGTGGTTCTTGTGGGAGAACAACTCCATTTGGCTCCCTAACTTCACACACCATCAGGCTTCCAAGCAGCTCTCAAGGAAACTCAGTTTCCACACTCTATGCTTAGTGCCCTTTGAGTGCATTATCTAGGAATGAACCTGGTAGAGCATCCCACACAAACGAATGCTCCACATGCGGGTTTCACATGCCACCAACTCCACATTCACAGGCAACTTCAGCGCCACAGCCGTTTTCAGATAGCCCTCAATGCAAAGGCTCTAGACGCAAATATTGGTGTGAGAGCTAATTCAATCAAGGAAACACTGCATGTTGGTGAAGGGCATATTGAAGAAGGATCAGCCGAGTGGTTCTTGTGGGAGAACAACTCCATTTGGCTCACTAACTTCACACACCATCAGGCTTCCAAGCAGCTCTCAAGGAAACTCAGTTTTCACACTCTATGCTTAGTGCCCTTTGAGTGCCTAGGACTGAAATGAACCTGGTAGAGCATCCCACACAAACCAATGCTCCACATGCGGGTTTCACATGCCACCAACTCCACATTCACAGGCAACTTCAGCGACACAGCCGTTTTCAGATAGCCCTCAATGCAAAGGCTCTAGACGCAAATATTGGTGTGAGAGCTAATTCAATCAAGGAAACACTGCATGTTGGTGAAGGGCATATTGAAGAAGGATCAACCGAGTGGTTCTTGTGGGAGAACAACTCCATTTGGCTCCCTAACTTCACACACCATCAGGCTTCCAAGCAGCTCTCAAGGAAACTCAGTTTTCACACTTTATGCTTAGTGCCCTTTGAGTGCCTAGGACTGAAATGAACCTGGTAGAGCATCCCACACAAACGAATGCTCCACATGCGGGTTTCACATGCCACCAACTCCACATTCACAGGCAACTTCAGCGCCACAGCCGTTTTCAGATAGGCCTCAATGCAAAGGCTCTAGACGCAAATATTGGTGTGAGAGCTAATTCAATCAAGGAAACACTGCATGTTGGTGAAGGGCATATTGAAGAAGGATCAACCGAGTGGTTCTTGTGGGAGAACAACTCCATTTGGCTCCCTAACTTCACACACCATCAGGCTTCCAAGCAGCTCTCAAGGAAACTCAGTTTTCACACTCTATGTTTAGTGCCCTTTGAGTGCATTATCTTGAAATGAACCTGGTAGAGCATCCCGCACAAACGAATGCTCCACATGCGGGTTTCACATGCCACCAACTCCACATTCACAGGCAACTTCAGCGCCACAGCCGTTTTCAGATAGCCCTCAATGCAAAGGCTCTAGACGCAAATATTGGTGTGAGAGCTAATTCAATCAAGGAAACACTGCATGTTGGTGAAGGGCATATTGAAGAAGGATCAGCCGAGTGGTTCTTGTGGGAGAACAACTCCATTTGGCTCACTAACTTCACACACCATCAGGCTTCCAAGCAGCTCTCAAGGAAACTCAGTTTTCACACTCTATGCTTAGTGCCCTTTGAGTGCATTATCTAGGAATGAACCTGGTAGAGCATCCCACACAAACGAATGCTCCACATGCGGGTTTCACATGCCACCAACTCCACATTCACAGGCAACTTCAGCGCCACAGCCGTTTTCAGATAGCCCTCAATGCAAAGGCTCTAGACGCAAATATTGGTGTGAGAGCTAATTCAATCAAGGAAACACTGCATGTTGGTGAAGGGCATATTGAAGAAGGATCAGCCGAGTGGTTCTTGTGGGAGAACAACTCCATTTGGCTCACTAACTTCACACACCATCAGGCTTCCAAGCAGCTCTCAAGGAAACTCAGTTTTCACACTCTATGCTTAGTGCCCTTTGAGTGCCTAGGACTGAAATGAACCTGGTAGAGCATCCCACACAAACGAATGCTCCACATGCGGGTTTCACATGCCACCAACTCCACATTCACAGGCAACTTCAGCGCCACAGCCGTTTTCAGATAGCCCTCAATGCAAAGGCTCTTAGTTCGCTTACCAAATATTGGTGTGAGAGCTAATTCAAAAATATCAAGGAAACACTGCATGTTGGTGAAGGGCATATTGAAGAAGGATCAACCGAGTGGTTCTTGTGGGAGAACAACTCCATTTGGCTCCCTAACTTCACACACCATCAGGCTTCCAAGCAGCTCTCAAGGAAACTCAGTTTTCACACTCTATGTTTAGTGCCCTTTGAGTGCATTATCTTGAAATGAACCTGGTAGAGCATCCCGCACAAACGAATGCTCCACATGCGGGTTTCACATGCCACCAACTCCACATTCACAGGCAACTTCAGCGCCACAGCCGTTTTCAGATAGCCCTCAATGCAAAGGCTCTAGACGCAAATATTGGTGTGAGAGCTAATTCAATCAAGGAAACACTGCATGTTGGTGAAGGGCATATTGAAGAAGGATCAGCCGAGTGGTTCTTGTGGGAGAACAACTCCATTTGGCTCACTAACTTCACACACCATCAGGCTTCCAAGCAGCTCTCAAGGAAACTCAGTTTTCACACTCTATGCTTAGTGCCCTTTGAGTGCATTATCTAGGAATGAACCTGGTAGAGCATCCCACACAAACGAATGCTCCACATGCGGGTTTCACATGCCACCAACTCCACATTCACAGGCAACTTCAGCGCCACAGCCGTTTTCAGATAGCCCTCAATGCAAAGGCTCTAGACGCAAATATTGGTGTGAGAGCTAATTCAATCAAGGAAACACTGCATGTTGGTGAAGGGCATATTGAAGAAGGATCAGCCGAGTGGTTCTTGTGGGAGAACAACTCCATTTGGCTCACTAACTTCACACACCATCAGGCTTCCAAGCAGCTCTCAAGGAAACTCAGTTTTCACACTCTATGCTTAGTGCCCTTTGTATGGCTAGGACTGAAATGAACCTGGTAGAGCATCCCACACAAACGAATGCTAGACATGCGGGTTTCACATGCCACCAACTCCACATTCACAGGCAACTTCAGCGCCACAGCCGTTTTCAGATAGCCCTCAATGCAAAGGCTCTAGACGCAAATCTTGGTGTGAGAGCTAATTCAATCAAGGAAACACTGCATGTTGGTGAAGGGCATATTGAAGAAGGATCAGCCGAGTGGTTCTTGTGGGAGAACAACTCCATTTGGCTCCCTAACTTCACACACCATCAGGCTTCCAAGCAGCTCTCAAGGAAACTCAGTTTCCACACTCTATGCTTAGTGCCCTTTGAGTGCATTATCTAGGAATGAACCTGGTAGAGCATCCCACACAAACGAATGCTTCACATGCGGGTTTCACATGCCACCAACTCCACATTCACAGGCAACGTCAGCGCCACAGCCGTTTTCAGATAGCCCTCAATGCAAAGGCTCTAGACGCAAATATTGGTGTGAGAGCTAATTCAATCAAGGAAACACTGCATGTTGGTGAAGGGCATATTGAAGAAGGATCAGCCGAGTGGTTCTTGTGGGAGAACAACTCCATTTGGCTCACTAACTTCACACACCATCAGGCTTCCAAGCAGCTCTCAAGGAAACTCAGTTTTCACACTCTATGCTTAGTGCCCTTTGTATGGCTAGGAGTGAAATGAACCTGGTAGAGCATCCCACACAAACCAATGCTTCACATGCGGGTTTCACATGCCACCAACTCCACATTCACAGGCAACTTCAGCGCCACAGCCGTTTTCAGATAGCCCTCAATGCAAAGGCTCTAGACGCAAATATTGGTGTGAGAGCTAATTCAATCAAGGAAACACTGCATGTTGGTGAAGGGCATATTGAAGAAGGATCAGCCGAGTGGTTCTTGTGGGAGAACAACTCCATTTGGCTCACTAACTTCACACACCATCAGGCTTCCAAGCAGCTCTCAAGGAAACTCAGTTTTCACACTCTATGCTTAGTGCCCTTTGTATGGCTAGGACTGAAATGAACCTGGTAGAGCATCCCACACAAACGAATGCTCCACATGCGGGTTTCACATGCCACCAACTCCACATTCACAGGCAACTTCAGCGCCACAGCCGTTTTCAGATAGCCCTGAATGCAAAGGCTCTAGACGCAAATATTGGTGTGAGAGCTAATTCAATCAAGGAAACACTGCATGTTGGTGAAGGGCATATTGAAGAAGGATCAGCTGAGTGGTTCTTGTGGGAGAACAACTCCATTTGGCTCCCTAACTTCACACACCATCAGGCTTCCAAGCAGCTCTCAAGGAAACTCAGTTTCCACACTCTATGCTTAGTGCCCTTTGAGTGCATTATCTAGGAATGAACCTGGTAGAGCATCCCACACAAACGAATGCTCCCACATGCGGGTTTCACATGCCACCAACTCCACATTCACAGGCAACTTCAGCGCCACAGCCGTTTTCAGATAGCCCTCAATGCAAAGGCTCTAGACGCAAATATTGGTGTGAGAGCTAATTCAATCAAGGAAACACTGCATGTTGGTGAAGGGCATATTGAAGAAGGATCAGCCGAGTGGTTCTTGTGGGAGAACAACTCCATTTGGCTCACTAACTTCACACACCATCAGGCTTCCAAGCAGCTCTCAAGGAAACTCAGTTTTCACACTCTATGCTTAGTGCCCTTTGAGTGCCTAGGACTGAAATGAACCTGGTAGAGCATCCCACACAAACCAATGCTCCACATGCGGGTTTCACATGCCACCAACTCCACATTCACAGGCAACTTCAGCGACACAGCCGTTTTCAGATAGCCCCTCAATGCAAAGGCTCTAGACGCAAATATTGGTGTGAGAGCTAATTCAATCAAGGAAACACTGCATGTTGGTGAAGGCATATTGAAGAAGGATCAGCCGAGTGGTTCTTGTGGGAGAACAACTCCATTTGGCTCACTAACTTCACACACCATCAGGCTTCCAAGCAGCTCTCAAGGAAACTCAGTTTTCACACTCTATGCTTAGTGCCCTTTGAGTGCATTATCTAGGAATGAACCTGGTAGAGCATCCCACACAAACGAATGCTCCACATGCGGGTTTCACATGCCACCAACTCCACATTCACAGGCAACTTCAGCGCCACAGCCGTTTTCAGATAGCCCTCAATGCAAAGGCTCAAGACGCAAATATTGGTGTGAGAGCTAATTCAATCAAGGAAACACTGCATGTTGGTGAAGGGCATATTGAAGAAGGATCAGCTGAGTGGTTCTTGTGGGAGAACAACTCCATTTGGCTCCCTAACTTCACACACCATCAGGCTTCCAAGCAGCTCTCAAGGAAACTCAGTTTCCACACTCTATGCTTAGTGCCCTTTGAGTGCATTATCTAGGAATGAACCTGGTAGAGCATCCCACACAAACGAATGCTCCACATGCGGGTTTCACATGCCACCAACTCCACATTCACAGGCAACTTCAGCGCCACAGCCGTTTTCAGATAGCCCTCAATGCAAAGGCTCTAGACGCAAATATTGGTGTGAGAGCTAATTCAATCAAGGAAACACTGCATGTTGGTGAAGGGCATATTGAAGAAGGATCAGCCGAGTGGTTCTTGTGGGAGAACAACTCCATTTGGCTCACTAACTTCACACACCATCAGGCTTCCAAGCAGCTCTCAAGGAAACTCAGTTTTCACACTCTATGCTTAGTGCCCTTTGAGTGCCTAGGACTGAAATGAACCTGGTAGAGCATCCCACACAAACCAATGCTCCACATGCGGGTTTCACATGCCACCAACTCCACATTCACAGGCAACTTCAGCGCCACAGCCATTTTCAGATAGCTCTCAATGCAAAGGCTCTAGACGCAAATATTGGTGTGAGAGCTAATTCAATCAAGGAAACACTGCATGTTGGTGAAGGGCATATTGAAGAAGGATCAGCCGAGTGGTTGTTGTGGGAGAACAACTCCATTTGGCTCACTAACTTCACACACCATCAGGCTTCCAAGCAGCTCTCAAGGAAACTCAGTTTTCACACTCTATGCTTAGTGCCCTTTGAGTGCATTATCTAGGAATGAACCTGGTAGAGCATCCCACACAAACGAATGCTCCACATGCGGGTTTCACATGCCACCAACTCCACATTCACAGGCAACTTCAGCGCCACAGCCGTTTTCAGATAGCCCTCAATGCAAAGGCTCTAGACGCAAATATTGGTGTGAGAGCTAATTCAATCAAGGAAACACTGCATGTTGGTGAAGGGCATATTGAAGAAGGATCAGCCGAGTGGTTCTTGTGGGAGAACAACTCCATTTGGCTCACTAACTTCACACACCATCAGGCTTCCAAGCAGCTCTCAAGGAAACTCAGTTTTCACACTCTATGCTTAGTGCCCTTTGTATGGCTAGGACTGAAATGAACCTGGTAGAGCATCCCACACAAACGAATGCTCCACATGCGGGTTTCACATGCCACCAACTCCACATTCACAGGCAACTTCAGCGCCACAGCCGTTTTCAGATAGCCCTCAATGCAAAGGCTCTAGACGCAAATATTGGTGTGAGAGCTAATTCAATCAAGGAAACACTGCATGTTGGTGAAGGGCATATTGAAGAAGGATCAGCCGAGTGGTTCTTGTGGGAGAACAACTCCATTTGGCTCCCTAACTTCACACACCATCAGGCTTCCAAGCAGCTCTCAAGGAAACTCAGTTTCCACACTCTATGCTTAGTGCCCTTTGAGTGCATTATCTAGGAATGAACCTGGTAGAGCATCCCACACAAACGAATGCTTCACATGCGGGTTTCACATGCCACCAACTCCACATTCACAGGCAACTTCAGCGCCACAGCCGTTTTCAGATAGCCCTCAATGCAAAGGCTCTAGACGCAAATATTGGTGTGAGAGCTAATTCAATCAAGGAAACACTGCATGTTGGTGAAGGGCATATTGAAGAAGGATCAGCCGAGTGGTTCTTGTGGGAGAACAACTCCATTTGGCTCACTAACTTCACACACCATCAGGCTTCCAAGCAGCTCTCAAGGAAACTCAGTTTTCACACTCTATGCTTAGTGCCCTTTGTATGGCTAGGAGTGAAATGAACCTGGTAGAGCATCCCACACAAACCAATGCTTCACATGCGGGTTTCACATGCCACCAACTCCACATTCACAGGCAACTTCAGCGCCACAGCCGTTTTCAGATAGCCCTCAATGCAAAGGCTCTAGACGCAAATATTGGTGTGAGAGCTAATTCAATCAAGGAAACACTGCATGTTGGTGAAGGGCATATTGAAGAAGGATCAGCCGAGTGGTTCTTGTGGGAGAACAACTCCATTTGGCTCACTAACTTCACACACCATCAGGCTTCCAAGCAGCTCTCAAGGAAACTCAGTTTTCACACTCTATGCTTAGTGCCCTTTGTATGGCTAGGACTGAAATGAACCTGGTAGAGCATCCCACACAAACGAATGCTCCACATGCGGGTTTCACATGCCACCAACTCCACATTCACAGGCAACTTCAGCGCCACAGCCGTTTTCAGATAGCCCTCAATGCAAAGGCTCTAGACGCAAATATTGGTGTGAGAGCTAATTCAATCAAGGAAACACTGCATGTTGGTGAAGGGCATATTGAAGAAGGATCAGCCGAGTGGTTCTTGTGGGAGAACAACTCCATTTGGCTCACTAACTTCACACACCATCAGGCTTCCAAGCAGCTCTCAAGGAAACTCAGTTTTCACACTCTATGCTTAGTGCCCTTTGAGTGCATTATCTAGGAATGAACCTGGTAGAGCATCCCACACAAACGAATGCTCCACATGCGGGTTTCACATGCCACCAACTCCACATTCACAGGCAACTTCAGCGCCACAGCCGTTTTCAGATAGGCCTCAATGCAAAGGCTCTAGACGCAAATATTGGTGTGAGAGCTAATTCAATCAAGGAAACACTGCATGTTGGTGAAGGGCATATTGAAGAAGGATCAGCCGAGTGGTTCTTGTGGGAGAACAACTCCATTTGGCTCCCTAACTTCACACACCATCAGGCTTCCAAGCAGCTCTCAAGGAAACTCAGTTTTCACACTCTATGCTTAGTGCCCTTTGTGTGCCTAGGACTGAAATGAAGCTTGGTCAGCATCCCACACAAACGAATGCTCCACATGCGGGTTTCACATGCCACCAACTCCACATTCACAGGCAACTTCAGCGCCACAGCCGTTTTCAGATAGCCCTCAATGCAAAGGCTCTAGACGCAAATATTGGTGTGAGAGCTAATTCAATCAAGGAAACACTGCATGTTGGTGAAGGGCATATTGAAGAAGGATCAGCTGAGTGGTTCTTGTGGGAGAACAACTCCATTTGGCTCCCTAACTTCACACACCATCAGGCTTCCAAGCAGCTCTCAAGGAAACTCAGTTTCCACACTCTATGCTTAGTGCCCTTTGAGTGCATTATCTAGGAATGAACCTGGTAGAGCATCCCACACAAACGAATGCTTCACATGCGGGTTTCACATGCCACCAACTCCACATTCACAGGCAACTTCAGCGCCACAGCCGTTTTCAGATAGCCCTCAATGCAAAGGCTCTAGACGCAAATATTGGTGTGAGAGCTAATTCAATCAAGGAAACACTGCATGTTGGTGAAGGGCATATTGAAGAAGGATCAGCCGAGTGGTTCTTGTGGGAGAACAACTCCATTTGGCTCACTAACTTCACACACCATCAGGCTTCCAAGCAGCTCTCAAGGAAACTCAGTTTTCACACTCTATGCTTAGTGCCCTTTGAGTGCCTAGGACTGAAATGAACCTGGTAGAGCATCCCACACAAACGAATGCTCCACATGCGGGTTTCACATGCCACCAACTCCACATTCACAGGCAACTTCAGCGCCACAGCCGTTTTCAGATAGCCCTCAATGCAAAGGCTCTAGACGCAAATATTGGTGTGAGAGCTAATTCAATCAAGGAAACACTGCATGTTGGTGAAGGGCATATTGAAGAAGGATCAGCCGAGTGGTTCTTGTGGGAGAACAACTCCATTTGGCTCACTAACTTCACACACCATCAGGCTTCCAAGCAGCTCTCAAGGAAACTCAGTTTTCACACTCTATGTTTAGTGCCCTTTGAGTGCATTATCTTGAAATGAACCTGGTAGAGCATCCCACACAAACGAATGCTCCACATGCGGGTTTCACATGCCACCAACTCCACATTCACAGGCAACTTCAGCGCCACAGCCGTTTTCAGATAGCCCTCAATGCAAAGGCTCTAGACGCAAATATTGGTGTGAGAGCTAATTCAATCAAGGAAACACTGCATGTTGGTGAAGGGCATATTGAAGAAGGATCAGCCGAGTGGTTCTTGTGGGAGAACAACTCCATTTGGCTCACTAACTTCACACACCATCAGGCTTCCAAGCAGCTCTCAAGGAAACTCAGTTTTCACACTCTATGCTTAGTGCCCTTTGAGTGCATTATCTAGGAATGAACCTGGTAGAGCATCCCACACAAACGAATGCTCCACATGCGGGTTTCACATGCCACCAACTCCACATTCACAGGCAACTTCAGCGCCACAGCCGTTTTCAGATAGCCCTCAATGCAAAGGCTCTAGACGCAAATATTGGTGTGAGAGCTAATTCAATCAAGGAAACACTGCATGTTGGTGAAGGGCATATTGAAGAAGGATCAGCCGAGTGGTTCTTGTGGGAGAACAACTCCATTTGGCTCACTAACTTCACACACCATCAGGCTTCCAAGCAGCTCTCAAGGAAACTCAGTTTTCACACTCTATGCTTAGTGCCCTTTGTATGGCTAGGACTGAAATGAACCTGGTAGAGCATCCCACACAAACGAATGCTCCACATGCGGGTTTCACATGCCACCAACTCCACATTCACAGGCAACTTCAGCGCCACAGCCGTTTTCAGATAGCCCTCAATGCAAAGGCTCTAGACGCAAATATTGGTGTGAGAGCTAATTCAATCAAGGAAACACTGCATGTTGGTGAAGGGCATATTGAAGAAGGATCAGCCGAGTGGTTCTTGTGGGAGAACAACTCCATTTGGCTCACTAACTTCACACACCATCAGGCTTCCAAGCAGCTCTCAAGGAAACTCAGTTTTCACACTCTATGCTTAGTGCCCTTTGTATGGCTAGGACTGAAATGAACCTGGTAGAGCATCCCACACAAACGAATGCTCCACATGCGGGTTTCACATGCCACCAACTCCACATTCACAGGCAACTTCAGCGCCACAGCCGTTTTCAGATAGCCCTCAATGCAAAGGCTCTAGACGCAAATATTGGTGTGAGAGCTAATTCAATCAAGGAAACACTGCATGTTGGTGAAGGGCATATTGAAGAAGGATCAGCCGAGTGGTTCTTGTGGGAGAACAACTCCATTTGGCTCCCTAACTTCACACACCATCAGGCTTCCAAGCAGCTCTCAAGGAAACTCAGTTTTCACACTCTATGTTTAGTGCCCTTTGAGTGCATTATCTAGGAATGAACCTGGTAGAGCATCCCACACAAACGAATGCTCCACATGCGGGTTTCACATGCCACCAACTCCACATTCACAGGCAACTTCAGCGCCACAGCCGTTTTCAGATAGCCCTCAATGCAAAGGCTCTAGACGCAAATATTGGTGTGAGAGCTAATTCAATCAAGGAAACACTGCATGTTGGTGAAGGGCATATTGAAGAAGGATCAGCCGAGTGGTTCTTGTGGGAGAACAACTCCATTTGGCTCACTAACTTCACACACCATCAGGCTTCCAAGCAGCTCTCAAGGAAACTCAGTTTTCACACTCTATGCTTAGTGCCCTTTGTATGGCTAGGACTGAAATGAACCTGGTAGAGCATCCCACACAAACGAATGCTCCACATGCGGGTTTCACATGCCACCAACTCCACATTCACAGGCAACTTCAGCGCCACAGCCGTTTTCAGATAGCCCTCAATGCAAAGGCTCTAGACGCAAATATTGGTGTGAGAGCTAATTCAATCAAGGAAACACTGCATGTTGGTGAAGGGCATATTGAAGAAGGATCAGCCGAGTGGTTCTTGTGGGAGAACAACTCCATTTGGCTCACTAACTTCACACACCATCAGGCTTCCAAGCAGCTCTCAAGGAAACTCAGTTTTCACACTCTATGCTTAGTGCCCTTTGTATGGCTAGGACTGAAATGAACCTGGTAGAGCATCCCACACAAACGAATGCTCCACATGCGGGTTTCACATGCCACCAACTCCACATTCACAGGCAACTTCAGCGCCACAGCCGTTTTCAGATAGCCCTCAATGCAAAGGCTCTAGACGCAAATATTGGTGTGAGAGCTAATTCAATCAAGGAAACACTGCATGTTGGTGAAGGGCATATTGAAGAAGGATCAGCCGAGTGGTTCTTGTGGGAGAACAACTCCATTTGGCTCACTAACTTCACACACCATCAGGCTTCCAAGCAGCTCTCAAGGAAACTCAGTTTTCACACTCTATGTTTAGTGCCCTTTGAGTGCATTATCTAGGAATGAACCTGGTAGAGCATCCCACACAAACGAATGCTCCACATGCGGGTTTCACATGCCACCAACTCCACATTCACAGGCAACTTCAGCGCCACAGCCGTTTTCAGATAGCCCTCAATGCAAAGGCTCTAGACGCAAATATTGGTGTGAGAGCTAATTCAATCAAGGAAACACTGCATGTTGGTGAAGGGCATATTGAAGAAGGATCAGCCGAGTGGTTCTTGTGGGAGAACAACTCCATTTGGCTCACTAACTTCACACACCATCAGGCTTCCAAGCAGCTCTCAAGGAAACTCAGTTTTCACACTCTATGCTTAGTGCCCTTTGTATGGCTAGGACTGAAATGAACCTGGTAGAGCATCCCACACAAACGAATGCTCCACATGCGGGTTTCACATGCCACCAACTCCACATTCACAGGCAACTTCAGCGCCACAGCCGTTTTCAGATAGCCCTCAATGCAAAGGCTCTAGACGCAAATATTGGTGTGAGAGCTAATTCAATCAAGGAAACACTGCATGTTGGTGAAGGGCATATTGAAGAAGGATCAGCCGAGTGGTTCTTGTGGGAGAACAACTCCATTTGGCTCACTAACTTCACACACCATCAGGCTTCCAAGCAGCTCTCAAGGAAACTCAGTTTTCACACTCTATGCTTAGTGCCCTTTGTATGGCTAGACTGAAATGAACCTGGTAGAGCATCCCACACAAACGAATGCTCCACATGCGGGTTTCACATGCCACCAACTCCACATTCACAGGCAACTTCAGCGCCACAGCCGTTTTCAGATAGCCCTCAATGCAAAGGCTCTAGACGCAAATATTGGTGTGAGAGCTAATTCAATCAAGGAAACACTGCATGTTGGTGAAGGGCATATTGAAGAAGGATCAGCCGAGTGGTTCTTGTGGGAGAACAACTCCATTTGGCTCACTAACTTCACACACCATCAGGCTTCCAAGCAGCTCTCAAGGGAAACTCAGTTTTCACACTCTATGCTTAGTGCCCTTTGAGGGCATTATCTAGGAATGAACCTGGTAGAGCATCCCACACAAACGAATGCTCCACATGCGGGTTTCACATGCCACCAACTCCACATTCACAGGCAACTTCAGCGCCACAGCCGTTTTCAGATAGCCCTCAATGCAAAGGCTCTAGACGCAAATATTGGTGTGAGAGCTAATTCAATCAAGGAAACACTGCATGTTGGTGAAGGGCATATTGAAGAAGGATCAGCCGAGTGGTTCTTGTGGGAGAACAACTCCATTTGGCTCACTAACTTCACACACCATCAGGCTTCCAAGCAGCTCTCAAGGAAACTCAGTTTTCACACTCTATGCTTAGTGCCCTTTGTATGGCTAGGACTGAAATGAACCTGGTAGAGCATCCCACACAAACGAATGCTCCACATGCGGGTTTCACATGCCACCAACTCCACATTCACAGGCAACTTCAGCGCCACAGCCGTTTTCAGATAGCCCTCAATGCAAAGGCTCTAGACGCAAATATTGGTGTGAGAGCTAATTCAATCAAGGAAACACTGCATGTTGGTGAAGGGCATATTGAAGAAGGATCAGCCGAGTGGTTCTTGTGGGAGAACAACTCCATTTGGCTCACTAACTTCACACACCATCAGGCTTCCAAGCAGCTCTCAAGGAAACTCAGTTTTCACACTCTATGCTTAGTGCCCTTTGAGTGCATTATCTAGGAATGAACCTGGTAGAGCATCCCACACAAACGAATGCTCCACATGCGGGTTTCACATGCCACCAACTCCACATTCACAGGCAACTTCAGCGCCACAGCCGTTTTCAGATAGCCCTCAATGCAAAGGCTCTAGACGCAAATATTGGTGTGAGAGCTAATTCAATCAAGGAAACACTGCATGTTGGTGAAGGGCATATTGAAGAAGGATCAGCCGAGTGGTTCTTGTGGGAGAACAACTCCATTTGGCTCACTAACTTCACACACCATCAGGCTTCCAAGCAGCTCTCAAGGAAACTCAGTTTTCACACTCTATGCTTAGTGCCCTTTGTATGGCTAGGACTGAAATGAACCTGGTAGAGCATCCCACACAAACGAATGCTCCACATGCGGGTTTCACATGCCACCAACTCCACATTCACAGGCAACTTCAGCGCCACAGCCGTTTTCAGATAGCCCTCAATGCAAAGGCTCTAGACGCAAATATTGGTGTGAGAGCTAATTCAATCAAGGAAACACTGCATGTTGGTGAAGGGCATATTGAAGAAGGATCAGCCGAGTGGTTCTTGTGGGAGAACAACTCCATTTGGCTCACTAACTTCACACACCATCAGGCTTCCAAGCAGCTCTCAAGGAAACTCAGTTTTCACACTCTATGCTTAGTGCCCTTTGAGTGCATTATCTAGGAATGAACCTGGTAGAGCATCCCACACAAACGAATGCTCCACATGCGGGTTTCACATGCCACCAACTCCACATTTACAGGCAACTTCAGCGTCACAGCCGTTTTCAGATAGCCCTCAATGCAAAGGCTCTAGACGCAAATATTGGTGTGAGAGCTAATTCAATCAAGGAAACACTGCATGTTGGTGAAGGGCATATTGAAGAAGGATCAGCTGAGTGGTTCTTGTGGGAGAACAACTCCATTTGGCTCACTAACTTCACACACCATCAGGCTTCCAAGCAGCTCTCAAGGAAACTCAGTTTTCACACTCTATGCTTAGTGCCCTTTGTATGGCTAGGACTGAAATGAACCTGGTAGAGCATCCCACACAAACGAATGCTCCACATGCGGGTTTCACATGCCACCAACTCCACATTCACAGGCAACTTCAGCGCCACAGCCGTTTTCAGATAGCCCTCAATGCAAAGGCTCTAGACGCAAATATTGGTGTGAGAGCTAATTCAATCAAGGAAACACTGCATGTTGGTGAAGGGCATATTGAAGAAGGATCAGCCGAGTGGTTCTTGTGGGAGAACAACTCCATTTGGCTCACTAACTTCACACACCATCAGGCTTCCAAGCAGCTCTCAAGGAAACTCAGTTTTCACACTCTATGCTTAGTGCCCTTTGTATGGCTAGGAGTGAAATGAACCTGGTAGAGCATCCCACACAAACGAATGCTCCACATGCGGGTTTCACATGCCACCAACTCCACATTCACAGGCAACTTCAGCGCCACAGCCGTTTTCAGATAGCCCTCAATGCAAAGGCTCTAGACGCAAATATTGGTGTGAGAGCTAATTCAATCAAGGAAACACTGCATGTTGGTGAAGGGCATATTGAAGAAGGATCAGCCGAGTGGTTCTTGTGGGAGAACAACTCCATTTGGCTCACTAACTTCACACAACATCAGGCTTCCAAGCAGCTCTCAAGGAAACTCAGTTTTCACACTCTATGTTTAGTGCCCTTTGAGTGCATTATCTAGGAATGAACCTGGTAGAGCATCCCACACAAACGAATGCTCCACATGCGGGTTTCACATGCCACCAACTCCACATTCACAGGCAACTTCAGCGCCACAGCCGTTTTCAGATAGCCCTCAATGCAAAGGCTCTAGACGCAAATATTGGTGTGAGAGCTAATTCAATCAAGGAAACACTGCATGTTGGTGAAGGGCATATTGAAGAAGGATCAGCCGAGTGGTTCTTGTGGGAGAACAACTCCATTTGGCTCACTAACTTCACACACCATCAGGCTTCCAAGCAGCTCTCAAGGAAACTCAGTTTTCACACTCTATGTTTAGTGCCCTTTGAGTGCATTATCTAGGAATGAACCTGGTAGAGCATCCCACACAAACGAATGCTCCACATGCGGGTTTCACATGCCACCAACTCCACATTCACAGGCAACTTCAGCGCCACAGCCGTTTTCAGATAGTCCTCAATGCAAAGGCTCTAGACGCAAATATTGGTGTGAGAGCTAATTCAATCAAGGAAACACTGCATGTTGGTGAAGGGCATATTGAAGAAGGATCAGCCGAGTGGTTCTTGTGGGAGAACAACTCCATTTGGCTCACTAACTTCACACACCATCAGGCTTCCAAGCAGCTCTCAAGGAAACTCAGTTTTCACACTCTATGCTTAGTGCCCTTTGTATGGCTAGGACTGAAATGAACCTGGTAGAGCATCCCACACAAACGAATGCTCCACATGCGGGTTTCACATGCCACCAACTCCACATTCACAGGCAACTTCAGCGCCACAGCCGTTTTCAGATAGCCCTCAATGCAAAGGCTCTAGACGCAAATATTGGTGTGAGAGCTAATTCAATCAAGGAAACACTGCATGTTGGTGAAGGGCATATTGAAGAAGGATCAGCCGAGTGGTTCTTGTGGGAGAACAACTCCATTTGGCTCACTAACTTCACACACCATCAGGCTTCCAAGCAGCTCTCAAGGAAACTCAGTTTTCACACTCTATGCTTAGTGCCCTTTGTATGGCTAGGACTGAAATGAACCTGGTAGAGCATCCCACACAAACGAATGCTCCACATGCGGGTTTCACATGCCACCAACTCCACATTCACAGGCAACTTCAGCGCCACAGCCGTTTTCAGATAGCCCTCAATGCAAAGGCTCTAGACGCAAATATTGGTGTGAGAGCTAATTCAATCAAGGAAACACTGCATGTTGGTGAAGGGCATATTGAAGAAGGATCAGCCGAGTGGTTCTTGTGGGAGAACAACTCCATTTGGCTCACTAACTTCACACACCATCAGGCTTCCAAGCAGCTCTCAAGGAAACTCAGTTTTCACACTCTATGCTTAGTGCCCTTTGTATGGCTAGGACTGAAATGAACCTGGTAGAGCATCCCACACAAACGAATGCTCCACATGCGGGTTTCACATGCCACCAACTCCACATTCACAGGCAACTTCAGCGCCACAGCCGTTTTCAGATAGCCCTCAATGCAAAGGCTCTAGACGCAAATATTGGTGTGAGAGCTAATTCAATCAAGGAAACACTGCATGTTGGTGAAGGGCATATTGAAGAAGGATCAGCCGAGTGGTTCTTGTGGGAGAACAACTCCATTTGGCTCACTAACTTCACACACCATCAGGCTTCCAAGCAACTCTCAAGGAAACTCAGTTTTCACACTCTATGCTTAGTGCCCTTTGTATGGCTAGGACTGAAATGAACCTGGTAGAGCATCCCACACAAACGAATGCTCCACATGCGGGTTTCACATGCCACCAACTCCACATTCACAGGCAACTTCAGCGCCACAGCCGTTTTCAGATAGCCCTCAATGCAAAGGCTCTAGACGCAAATATTGGTGTGAGAGCTAATTCAATCAAGGAAACACTGCATGTTGGTGAAGGGCATATTGAAGAAGGATCAGCCGAGTGGTTCTTGTGGGAGAACAACTCCATTTGGCTCACTAACTTCACACACCATCAGGCTTCCAAGCAGCTCTCAAGGAAACTCAGTTTTCACACTCTATGCTTAGTGCCCTTTGTATGGCTAGGACTGAAATGAACCTGGTAGAGCATCCCACACAAACGAATGCTCCACATGCGGGTTTCACATGCCACCAACTCCACATTCACAGGCAACTTCAGCGCCACAGCCGTTTTCAGATAGCCCTCAATGCAAAGGCTCTAGACGCAAATATTGGTGTGAGAGCTAATTCAATCAAGGAAACACTGCATGTTGGTGAAGGGCATATTGAAGAAGGATCAGCCGAGTGGTTCTTGTGGGAGAACAACTCCATTTGGCTCACTAACTTCACACACCATCAGGCTTCCAAGCAGCTCTCAAGGAAACTCAGTTTTCACACTCTATGCTTAGTGCCCTTTGAGTGCATTATCTAGGAATGAACCTGGTAGAGCATCCCACACAAACGAATGCTCCACATGCGGGTTTCACATGCCACCAACTCCACATTCACAGGCAACTTCAGCGCCACAGCCGTTTTCAGATAGTCCTCAATGCAAAGGCTCTAGACGCAAATATTGGTGTGAGAGCTAATTCAATCAAGGAAACACTGCATGTTGGTGAAGGGCATATTGAAGAAGGATCAGCCGAGTGGTTCTTGTGGGAGAACAACTCCATTTGGCTCACTAACTTCACACACCATCAGGCTTCCAAGCAGCTCTCAAGGAAACTCAGTTTTCACACTCTATGCTTAGTGCCCTTTGTATGGCTAGGACTGAAATGAACCTGGTAGAGCATCCCACACAAACGAATGTTCCACATGCGGGTTTCACATGCCACCAACTCCACATTCACAGGCAACTTCAGCGCCACAGCCGTTTTCAGATAGCCCTCAATGCAAAGGCTCTAGACGCAAATATTGGTGTGAGAGCTAATTCAATCAAGGAAACACTGCATGTTGGTGAAGGGCATATTGAAGAAGGATCAGCCGAGTGGTTCTTGTGGGAGAACAACTCCATTTGGCTCACTAACTTCACACACCATCAGGCTTCCAAGCAGCTCTCAAGGAAACTCAGTTTTCACACTCTATGTTTAGTGCCCTTTGAGTGCATTATCTAGGAATGAACCTGGTAGAGCATCCCACAC
This sequence comes from Ochotona princeps, assembly GCF_030435755.1. Classification (NCBI taxonomy): domain Eukaryota; kingdom Metazoa; phylum Chordata; class Mammalia; order Lagomorpha; family Ochotonidae; genus Ochotona; species Ochotona princeps. The sequence continues at coordinate 59,763 of NW_026697836.1, read as the reverse complement.
AAATGAATGCTCCACATGCGGGTTTCACATGCCACCAACTCCACATTCACAGGCAACTTCAGCGCCACAGCCGTTTTCAGATAGCCCTCAATGCAAAGGCTCTAGACGCAAATATTGGTGTGAGAGCTAATTCAATCAAGGAAACACTGCATGTTGCTGAAGGGCATATTGAAGAAGGATCAGCCGAGTGGTTCTTGTGGGAGAACAACTCCATTTGGCTCACTAACTTCACACACCATCAGGCTTCCAAGCAGCTCTCAAGGAAACTCAGTTTTCACACTCTATGCTTAGTGCCCTTTGAGTGCATTATCTAGGAATGAACCTGGTAGAGCATCCCACACAAACGAATGCTCCACATGCGGGTTTCACATGCCACCAACTCCACATTCACAGGCAACTTCAGCGCCACAGCCGTTTTCAGATAGCCCTCAATGCAAAGGCTCTAGACGCAAATATTGGTGTGAGAGCTAATTCAATCAAGGAAACACTGCATGTTGGTGAAGGGCATATTGAAGAAGGATCAGCCGAGTGGTTCTTGTGGGAGAACAACTCCATTTGGCTCACTAACTTCACACACCATCAGGCTTCCAAGCAACTCTCAAGGAAACTCAGTTTTCACACTCTATGCTTAGTGCCCTTTGTATGGCTAGGACTGAAATGAACCTGGTAGAGCATCCCACACAAACGAATGCTCCACATGCGGGTTTCACATGCCACCAACTCCACATTCACAGGCAACTTCAGCGCCACAGCCGTTTTCAGATAGCCCTCAATGAAAAGGCTCTAGACGCAAATATTGGTGTGAGAGCTAATTCAATCAAGGAAACACTGCATGTTGGTGAAGGGCATATTGAAGAAGGATCAGCCGAGTGGTTCTTGTGGGAGAACAACTCCATTTGGCTCACTAACTTCACACACCATCAGGCTTCCAAGCAGCTCTCAAGGAAACTCAGTTTTCACACTCTATGCTTAGTGCCCTTTGTATGGCTAGGACTGAAATGAACCTGGTAGAGCATCCCACACAAACGAATGCTCCACATGCGGGTTTCACATGCCACCAACTCCACATTCACAGGCAACTTCAGCGCCACAGCCGTTTTCAGATAGCCCTCAATGCAAAGGCTCTAGACGCAAATATTGGTGTGAGAGCTAATTCAATCAAGGAAACACTGCATGTTGGTGAAGGGCATATTGAAGAAGGATCAGCCGAGTGGTTCTTGTGGGAGAACAACTCCATTTGGCTCACTAACTTCACACACCATCAGGCTTCCAAGCAGCTCTCAAGGAAACTCAGTTTTCACACTCTATGCTTAGTGCCCTTTGAGTGCATTATCTAGGAATGAACCTGGTAGAGCATCCCACACAAACGAATGCTCCACATGCGGGTTTCACATGCCACCAACTCCACATTCACAGGCAACTTCAGCGCCACAGCCGTTTTCAGATAGTCCTCAATGCAAAGGCTCTAGACGCAAATATTGGTGTGAGAGCTAATTCAATCAAGGAAACACTGCATGTTGGTGAAGGGCATATTGAAGAAGGATCAGCCGAGTGGTTCTTGTGGGAGAACAACTCCATTTGGCTCCCTAACTTCACACACCATCAGGCTTCCAAGCAGCTCTCAAGGAAACTCAGTTTTCACACTCTATGCTTAGTGCCCTTTGTATGGCTAGGACTGAAATGAACCTGGTAGAGCATCCCACACAAACGAATGTTCCACATGCGGGTTTCACATGCCACCAACTCCACATTCACAGGCAACTTCAGCGCCACAGCCGTTTTCAGATAGCCCTCAATGCAAAGGCTCTAGACGCAAATATTGGTGTGAGAGCTAATTCAATCAAGGAAACACTGCATGTTGGTGAAGGGCATATTGAAGAAGGATCAGCCGAGTGGTTCTTGTGGGAGAACAACTCCATTTGGCTCACTAACTTCACACACCATCAGGCTTCCAAGCAGCTCTCAAGGAAACTCAGTTTTCACACTCTATGTTTAGTGCCCTTTGAGTGCATTATCTAGGAATGAACCTGGTAGAGCATCCCACACAAATGAATGCTCCACATGCGGGTTTCACATGCCACCAACTCCACATTCACAGGCAACTTCAGCGCCACAGCCGTTTTCAGATAGCCCTCAATGCAAAGGCTCTAGACGCAAATATTGGTGTGAGAGCTAATTCAATCAAGGAAACACTGCATGTTGCTGAAGGGCATATTGAAGAAGGATCAGCCGAGTGGTTCTTGTGGGAGAACAACTCCATTTGGCTCACTAACTTCACACACCATCAGGCTTCCAAGCAGCTCTCAAGGAAACTCAGTTTTCACACTCTATGCTTAGTGCCCTTTGAGTGCATTATCTAGGAATGAACCTGGTAGAGCATCCCACACAAACGAATGCTCCACATGCGGGTTTCACATGCCACCAACTCCACATTCACAGGCAACTTCAGCGCCACAGCCGTTTTCAGATAGCCCTCAATGCAAAGGCTCTAGACGCAAATATTGGTGTGAGAGCTAATTCAATCAAGGAAACACTGCATGTTGGTGAAGGGCATATTGAAGAAGGATCAGCCGAGTGGTTCTTGTGGGAGAACAACTCCATTTGGCTCACTAACTTCACACACCATCAGGCTTCCAAGCAACTCTCAAGGAAACTCAGTTTTCACACTCTATGCTTAGTGCCCTTTGTATGGCTAGGAGTGAAATGAACCTGGTAGAGCATCCCACACAAACGAATGCTCCACATGCGGGTTTCACATGCCACCAACTCCACATTCACAGGCAACTTCAGCGGCACAGCCGTTTTCAGATAGCCCTCAATGCAAAGGCTCTAGACGCAAATATTGGTGTGAGAGCTAATTCAATCAAGGAAACACTGCATGTTGGTGAAGGGCATATTGAAGAAGGATCAGCCGAGTGGTTCTTGTGGGAGAACAACTCCATTTGGCTCCCTAACTTCACACACCATCAGGCTTCCAAGCAGCTCTCAAGGAAACTCAGTTTTCACACTTTTCTGTTTAGTGCCCTTTGAGTGCATTATCTAGGAATGAACCTGGTAGAGCATCCCACACAAACGAATGCTCCACATGCGGGTTTCACATGCCACCAACTCCACATTCACAGGCAACTTCAGCGCCACAGCCGTTTTCAGATAGCCCTCAATGCAAAGGCTCTAGACGCAAATATTGGTGTGAGAGCTAATTCAATCAAGGAAACACTGCATGTTGGTGAAGGGCATATTGAAGAAGGATCAGCCGAGTGGTTCTTGTGGGAGAACAACTCCATTTGGCTCACTAACTTCACACACCATCAGGCTTCCAAGCAGCTCTCAAGGAAACTCAGTTTTCACACTCTATGCTTAGTGGTCTTTGAGTGCATTATCTAGGAATGAACCTGGTAGATCATCCCACACAAACGAATGCTCCACATGCGGGTTTCACATGCCACCAACTCCACATTCACAGGCAACTTCAGCGCCACAGCCGTTTGCAGATAGCCCTCAATGCAAAGGCTCTAGACGCAAATATTGGTGTGAGAGCTAATTCAATCAAGGAAACACTGCATGTTGGTGAAGGGCATATTGAAGAAGGATCAGCCGAGTGGTTCTTGTGGGAGAACAACTCCATTTGGCTCACTAACTTCACACACCATCAGGCTTCCAAGCAGCTCTCAAGGAAACTCAGTTTTCACACTCTATGCTTAGTGCCCTTTGTATGGCTAGGACTGAAATGAACCTGGTAGAGCATCCCACACAAACGAATGCTCCACATGCGGGTTTCACATGCCACCAACTCCACATTCACAGGCAACTTCAGCGCCACAGCCGTTTTCAGATAGCCCTCAATGCAAAGGCTCTAGACGCAAATATTGGTGTGAGAGCTAATTCAATCAAGGAAACACCGCATGTTGGTGAAGGGCATATTGAAGAAGGATCAGCCGAGTGGTTCTTGTGGGAGAACAACTCCATTTGGCTCACTAACTTCACACACCATCAGGCTTCCAAGCAGCTCTCAAGGAAACTCAGTTTTCACACTCTATGCTTAGTGCCCTTTGAGTGCATTATCTAGGAATGAACCTGGTAGAGCATCCCACACAAACGAATGCTCCACATGCGGGTTTCACATGCCACCAACTCCACATTCACAGGCAACTTCAGCGCCACAGCCGTTTTCAGATAGTCCTCAATGCAAAGGCTCTAGACGCAAATATTGGTGTGAGAGCTAATTCAATCAAGGAAACACTGCATGTTGGTGAAGGGCATATTGAAGAAGGATCAGCCGAGTGGTTCTTGTGGGAGAACAACTCCATTTGGCTCCCTAACTTCACACACCATCAGGCTTCCAAGCAGCTCTCAAGGAAACTCAGTTTTCACACTCTATGCTTAGTGCCCTTTGTATGGCTAGGACTGAAATGAACCTGGTAGAGCATCCCACACAAACGAATGTTCCACATGCGGGTTTCACATGCCACCAACTCCACATTCACAGGCAACTTCAGCGCCACAGCCGTTTTCAGATAGCCCTCAATGCAAAGGCTCTAGACGCAAATATTGGTGTGAGAGCTAATTCAATCAAGGAAACACTGCATGTTGGTGAAGGGCATATTGAAGAAGGATCAGCCGAGTGGTTCTTGTGGGAGAACAACTCCATTTGGCTCACTAACTTCACACACCATCAGGCTTCCAAGCAGCTCTCAAGGAAACTCAGTTTTCACACTCTATGTTTAGTGCCCTTTGAGTGCATTATCTAGGAATGAACCTGGTAGAGCATCCCACACAAATGAATGCTCCACATGCGGGTTTCACATGCCACCAACTCCACATTCACAGGCAACTTCAGCGCCACAGCCGTTTTCAGATAGCCCTCAATGCAAAGGCTCTAGACGCAAATATTGGTGTGAGAGCTAATTCAATCAAGGAAACACTGCATGTTGCTGAAGGGCATATTGAAGAAGGATCAGCCGAGTGGTTCTTGTGGGAGAACAACTCCATTTGGCTCACTAACTTCACACACCATCAGGCTTCCAAGCAGCTCTCAAGGAAACTCAGTTTTCACACTCTATGCTTAGTGCCCTTTGAGTGCATTATCTAGGAATGAACCTGGTAGAGCATCCCACACAAACGAATGCTCCACATGCGGGTTTCACATGCCACCAACTCCACATTCACAGGCAACTTCAGCGCCACAGCCGTTTTCAGATAGCCCTCAATGCAAAGGCTCTAGACGCAAATATTGGTGTGAGAGCTAATTCAATCAAGGAAACACTGCATGTTGGTGAAGGGCATATAGAAGAAGGATCAGCCGAGTGGTTCTTGTGGGAGAACAACTCCATTTGGCTCACTAACTTCACACACCATCAGGCTTCCAAGCAACTCTCAAGGAAACTCAGTTTTCACACTCTATGCTTAGTGCCCTTTGTATGGCTAGGACTGAAATGAACCTGGTAGAGCATCCCACACAAACGAATGCTCCACATGCGGGTTTCACATGCCACCAACTCCACATTCACAGGCAACTTCAGCGCCACAGCCGTTTTCAGATAGCCCTCAATGCAAAGGCTCTAGACGCAAATATTGGTGTGAGAGCTAATTCAATCAAGGAAACACTGCATGTTGGTGAAGGGCATATTGAAGAAGGATCAGCCGAGTGGTTCTTGTGGGAGAACAACTCCATTTGGCTCCCTAACTTCACACACCATCAGGCTTCCAAGCAGCTCTCAAGGAAACTCAGTTTTCACACTTTTCTGTTTAGTGCCCTTTGAGTGCATTATCTAGGAATGAACCTGGTAGAGCATCCCACACAAACGAATGCTCCACATGCGGGTTTCACATGCCACCAACTCCACATTCACAGGCAACTTCAGCGCCACAGCCGTTTTCAGATAGCCCTCAATGCAAAGGCTCTAGACGCAAATATTGGTGTGAGAGCTAATTCAATCAAGGAAACACTGCATGTTGGTGAAGGGCATATTGAAGAAGGATCAGCCGAGTGGTTCTTGTGGGAGAACAACTCCATTTGGCTCACTAACTTCACACACCATCAGGCTTCCAAGCAGCTCTCAAGGAAACTCAGTTTTCACACTCTATGCTTAGTGGTCTTTGAGTGCATTATCTAGGAATGAACCTGGTAGATCATCCCACACAAACGAATGCTCCACATGCGGGTTTCACATGCCACCAACTCCACATTCACAGGCAACTTCAGCGCCACAGCCGTTTTCAGATAGCCCTCAATGCAAAGGCTCTAGACGCAAATATTGGTGTGAGAGCTAATTCAATCAAGGAAACACTGCATGTTGGTGAAGGGCATATTGAAGAAGGATCAGCCGAGTGGTTCTTGTGGGAGAACAACTCCATTTGGCTCACTAACTTCACACACCATCAGGCTTCCAAGCAGCTCTCAAGGAAACTCAGTTTTCACACTCTATGCTTAGTGCCCTTTGTATGGCTAGGACTGAAATGAACCTGGTAGAGCATCCCACACAAACGAATGCTCCACATGCGGGTTTCACATGCCACCAACTCCACATTCACAGGCAACTTCAGCGGCACAGCCGTTTTCAGATAGCCCTCAATGCAAAGGCTCTAGACGCAAATATTGGTGTGAGAGCTAATTCAATCAAGGAAACACTGCATGTTGGTGAAGGGCATATTGAAGAAGGATCAGCCGAGTGGTTCTTGTGGGAGAACAACTCCATTTGGCTCACTAACTTCACACACCATCAGGCTTCCAAGCAGCTCTCAAGGAAACTCAGTTTTCACACTCTATGCTTAGTGCCCTTTGAGTGCATTATCTAGGAATGAACCTGGTAGAGCATCCCACACAAACGAATGCTCCACATGCGGGTTTCACATGCCACCAACTCCACATTCACAGGCAACTTCAGCGCCACAGCCGTTTTCAGATAGTCCTCAATGCAAAGGCTCTAGACGCAAATATTGGTGTGAGAGCTAATTCAATCAAGGAAACACTGCATGTTGGTGAAGGGCATATTGAAGAAGGATCAGCCGAGTGGTTCTTGTGGGAGAACAACTCCATTTGGCTCCCTAACTTCACACACCATCAGGCTTCCAAGCAGCTCTCAAGGAAACTCAGTTTTCACACTCTATGCTTAGTGCCCTTTGTATGGCTAGGACTGAAATGAACCTGGTAGAGCATCCCACACAAACGAATGTTCCACATGCGGGTTTCACATGCCACCAACTCCACATTCACAGGCAACTTCAGCGCCACAGCCGTTTTCAGATAGCCCTCAATGCAAAGGCTCTAGACGCAAATATTGGTGTGAGAGCTAATTCAATCAAGGAAACACTGCATGTTGGTGAAGGGCATATTGAAGAAGGATCAGCCGAGTGGTTCTTGTGGGAGAACAACTCCATTTGGCTCACTAACTTCACACACCATCAGGCTTCCAAGCAGCTCTCAAGGAAACTCAGTTTTCACACTCTATGTTTAGTGCCCTTTGAGTGCATTATCTAGGAATGAACCTGGTAGAGCATCCCACACAAATGAATGCTCCACATGCGGGTTTCACATGCCACCAACTCCACATTCACAGGCAACTTCAGCGCCACAGCCGTTTTCAGATAGCCCTCAATGCAAAGGCTCTAGACGCAAATATTGGTGTGAGAGCTAATTCAATCAAGGAAACACTGCATGTTGCTGAAGGGCATATTGAAGAAGGATCAGCCGAGTGGTTCTTGTGGGAGAACAACTCCATTTGGCTCACTAACTTCACACACCATCAGGCTTCCAAGCAGCTCTCAAGGAAACTCAGTTTTCACACTCTATGCTTAGTGCCCTTTGAGTGCATTATCTAGGAATGAACCTGGTAGAGCATCCCACACAAACGAATGCTCCACATGCGGGTTTCACATGCCACCAACTCCACATTCACAGGCAACTTCAGCGCCACAGCTGTTTTCAGATAGCCCTCAATGCAAAGGCTCTAGACGCAAATATTGGTGTGAGAGCTAATTCAATCAAGGAAACACTGCATGTTGGTGAAGGGCATATTGAAGAAGGATCAGCCGAGTGGTTCTTGTGGGAGAACAACTCCATTTGGCTCACTAACTTCACACACCATCAGGCTTCCAAGCAACTCTCAAGGAAACTCAGTTTTCACACTCTATGCTTAGTGCCCTTTGTATGGCTAGGACTGAAATGAACCTGGTAGAGCATCCCACACAAACGAATGCTCCACATGCGGGTTTCACATGCCACCAACTCCACATTCACAGGCAACTTCAGCGCCACAGCCGTTTTCAGATAGCCCTCAATGCAAAGGCTCTAGACGCAAATATTGGTGTGAGAGCTAATTCAATCAAGGAAACACTGCATGTTGGTGAAGGGCATATTGAAGAAGGATCAGCCGAGTGGTTCTTGTGGGAGAACAACTCCATTTGGCTCCCTAACTTCACACACCATCAGGCTTCCAAGCAGCTCTCAAGGAAACTCAGTTTTCACACTTTTCTGTTTAGTGCCCTTTGAGTGCATTATCTAGGAATGAACCTGGTAGAGCATCCCACACAAACGAATGCTCCACATGCGGGTTTCACATGCCACCAACTCCACATTCACAGGCAACTTCAGCGCCACAGCCGTTTTCAGATAGCCCTCAATGCAAAGGCTCTAGACGCAAATATTGGTGTGAGAGCTAATTCAATCAAGGAAACACTGCATGTTGGTGAAGGGCATATTGAAGAAGGATCAGCCGAGTGGTTCTTGTGGGAGAACAACTCCATTTGGCTCACTAACTTCACACACCATCAGGCTTCCAAGCAGCTCTCAAGGAAACTCAGTTTTCACACTCTATGCTTAGTGGTCTTTGAGTGCATTATCTAGGAATGAACCTGGTAGATCATCCCACACAAACGAATGCTCCACATGCGGGTTTCACATGCCACCAACTCCACATTCACAGGCAACTTCAGCGCCACAGCCGTTTTCAGATAGCCCTCAATGCAAAGGCTCTAGACGCAAATATTGGTGTGAGAGCTAATTCAATCAAGGAAACACTGCATGTTGGTGAAGGGCATATTGAAGAAGGATCAGCCGAGTGGTTCTTGTGGGAGAACAACTCCATTTGGCTCACTAACTTCACACACCATCAGGCTTCCAAGCAGCTCTCAAGGAAACTCAGTTTTCACACTCTATGCTTAGTGCCCTTTGTATGGCTAGGACTGAAATGAACCTGGTAGAGCATCCCACACAAACGAATGCTCCACATGCGGGTTTCACATGCCACCAACTCCACATTCACAGGCAACTTCAGCGCCACAGCCGTTTTCAGATAGCCCTCAATGCAAAGGCTCTAGACGCAAATATTGGTGTGAGAGCTAATTCAATCAAGGAAACACTGCATGTTGGTGAAGGGCATATTGAAGAAGGATCAGCCGAGTGGTTCTTGTGGGAGAACAACTCCATTTGGCTCACTAACTTCACACACCATCAGGCTTCCAAGCAGCTCTCAAGGAAACTCAGTTTTCACACTCTATGCTTAGTGCCCTTTGAGTGCATTATCTAGGAATGAACCTGGTAGAGCATCCCACACAAACGAATGCTCCACATGCGGGTTTCACATGCCACCAACTCCACATTCACAGGCAACTTCAGCGCCACAGCCGTTTTCAGATAGTCCTCAATGCAAAGGCTCTAGACGCAAATATTGGTGTGAGAGCTAATTCAATCAAGGAAACACTGCATGTTGGTGAAGGGCATATTGAAGAAGGATCAGCCGAGTGGTTCTTGTGGGAGAACAACTCCATTTGGCTCCCTAACTTCACACACCATCAGGCTTCCAAGCAGCTCTCAAGGAAACTCAGTTTTCACACTCTATGCTTAGTGCCCTTTGTATGGCTAGGACTGAAATGAACCTGGTAGAGCATCCCACACAAACGAATGTTCCACATGCGGGTTTCACATGCCACCAACTCCACATTCACAGGCAACTTCAGCGCCACAGCCGTTTTCAGATAGCCCTCAATGCAAAGGCTCTAGACGCAAATATTGGTGTGAGAGCTAATTCAATCAAGGAAACACTGCATGTTGGTGAAGGGCATATTGAAGAAGGATCAGCCGAGTGGTTCTTGTGGGAGAACAACTCCATTTGGCTCACTAACTTCACACACCATCAGGCTTCCAAGCAGCTCTCAAGGAAACTCAGTTTTCACACTCTATGTTTAGTGCCCTTTGAGTGCATTATCTAGGAATGAACCTGGTAGAGCATCCCACACAAATGAATGCTCCACATGCGGGTTTCACATGCCACCAACTCCACATTCACAGGCAACTTCAGCGCCACAGCCGTTTTCAGATAGCCCTCAATGCAAAGGCTCTAGACGCAAATATTGGTGTGAGAGCTAATTCAATCAAGGAAACACTGCATGTTGGTGAAGGGCATATTGAAGAAGGATCAGCCGAGTGGTTCTTGTGGGAGAACAACTCCATTTGGCTCACTAACTTCACACACCATCAGGCTTCCAAGCAGCTCTCAAGGAAACTCAGTTTTCACACTCTATGCTTAGTGCCCTTTGAGTGCATTATCTAGGAATGAACCTGGTAGAGCATCCCACACAAACGAATGCTCCACATGCGGGTTTCACATGCCACCAACTCCACATTCACAGGCAACTTCAGCGCCACAGCCGTTTTCAGATAGCCCTCAATGCAAAGGCTCTAGACGCAAATATTGGTGTGAGAGCTAATTCAATCAAGGAAACACTGCATGTTGGTGAAGGGCATATTGAAGAAGGATCAGCCGAGTGGTTCTTGTGGGAGAACAACTCCATTTGGCTCACTAACTTCACACACCATCAGGCTTCCAAGCAACTCTCAAGGAAACTCAGTTTTCACACTCTATGCTTAGTGCCCTTTGTATGGCTAGGACTGAAATGAACCTGGTAGAGCATCCCACACAAACGAATGCTCCACATGCGGGTTTCACATGCCACCAACTCCACATTCACAGGCAACTTCAGCGCCACAGCCGTTTTCAGATAGCCCTCAATGCAAAGGCTCTAGACGCAAATATTGGTGTGAGAGCTAATTCAATCAAGGAAACACTGCATGTTGGTGAAGGGCATATTGAAGAAGGATCAGCCGAGTGGTTCTTGTGGGAGAACAACTCCATTTGGCTCCCTAACTTCACACACCATCAGGCTTCCAAGCAGCTCTCAAGGAAACTCAGTTTTCACACTTTTCTGTTTAGTGCCCTTTTAGTGCATTATCTAGGAATGAACCTGGTAGAGCATCCCACACAAACGAATGCTCCACATGCGGGTTTCACATGCCACCAACTCCACATTCACAGGCAACTTCAGCGCCACAGCCGTTTTCAGATAGCCCTCAATGCAAAGGCTCTAGACGCAAATATTGGTGTGAGAGCTAATTCAATCAAGGAAACACTGCATGTTGCTGAAGGGCATATTGAAGAAGGATCAGCCGAGTGGTTCTTGTGGGAGAACAACTCCATTTGGCTCACTAACTTCACACACCATCAGGCTTCCAAGCAGCTCTCAAGGAAACTCAGTTTTCACACTCTATGCTTAGTGCCCTTTGTATGGCTAGGACTAAAATGAACCTGGTAGAGCATCCCACACAAACAAATGCTAGACATGCGGGTTTCACATGCCACCAACTCCACATTCACAGGCAACTTCAGCGCCACAGCCGTTTTCAGATAGCCCTCAATGCAAAGGCTCTAGACGCAAATATTGGTGTGAGAGCTAAATCAATCAAGGAAACACTGCATGTTGGTGAAGGGCATATTGAAGAAGGATCAGCCGAGTGGTTCTTGTGGGAGAACAACTCCATTTGGCTCACTAACTTCACACACCGTCAGGCTTCCAAGCAGCTCTCAAGGAAACTCAGTTTTCACACTCTATGTTTAGTGCCCTTTGAGTGCATTATCTAGGAATGAACCTGGTAGAGCATCCCACACAAACGAATGCTCCACATGCGGGTTTCACATGCCACCAACTCCACATTCACAGGCAACTTCAGCGCCACAGCCGTTTTCAGATAGCCCTCAATGCAAAGGCTCTAGACGCAAATATTGGTGTGAGAGCTAATTCAATCAAGGAAACACTGCATGTTGGTGAAGGGCATATAGAAGAAGGATCAGCCGAGTGGTTCTTGTGGGAGAACAACTCCATTTGGCTCACTAACTTCACACAACATCAGGCTTCCAAGCAGCTCTCAAGGAAACTCAGTTTTCACACTCTATGCTTAGTGCCCTTTGAGTGCATTATCTAGGAATGAACCTGGTAGAGCATCCCACACAAACGAATGCTCCACATGCGGGTTTCACATGCCACCAACTCCACATTCACAGGCAACTTCAGCGCCACAGCCGTTTTCAGATAGCCCTCAATGCAAAGGCTCTAGACGCAAATATTGGTGTGAGAGCTAATTCAATCAAGGAAACACTGCATGTTGGTGAAGGGCATATTGAAGAAGGATCAGCCGAGTGGTTCTTGTGGGAGAACAACTCCATTTGGCTCACTAACTTCACACAACATCAGGCTTCCAAGCAGCTCTCAAGGAAACTCAGTTTTCACACTCTATGCTTAGTGCCCTTTGAGTGCATTATCTAGGAATGAACCTGGTAGAGCATCCCACACAAACGAATGCTCCACATGCGGGTTTCACATGCCACCAACTCCACATTCACAGGCAACTTCAGCGCCACAGGCGTTTTCAGATAGCCCTCAATGCAAAGGCTCTTGACGCAAATATTGGTGTGAGAGCTAATTCAATCAAGGAAACACTGCATGTTGGTGAAGGGCATATTGAAGAAGGATCAGCCGAGTGGTTCTTGTGGGAGAACAACTCCATTTGGCTCCCTAACTTCACACACCATCAGGCTTCCAAGCAGCTCTCAAGGAAACTCAGTTTTCACACTTTTCTGTTTAGTGCCCTTTGAGTGCATTATCTAGGAATGAACCTGGTAGAGCATCCCACACAAACGAATGCTCCACATGCGGGTTTCACATGCCACCAACTCCACATTCACAGGCAACTTCAGCGCCACAGCCGTTTTCAGATAGCCCTCAATGCAAAGGCTCTAGACGCAAATATTGGTGTGAGAGCTAATTCAATCAAGGAAACACTGCATGTTGCTGAAGGGCATATTGAAGAAGGATCAGCCAAGTGGTTCTTGTGGGAGAACAACTCCATTTGGCTCAGTAACTTCACACAACATCAGGCTTCCAAGCAGCTCTCAAGGAAACTCAGTTTTCACACTCTATGCTTAGTGCCCTTTGAGTGCATTATCTAGGAATGAACCTGGTAGAGCATCCCACACAAACGAATGCTCCACATGCGGGTTTCACATGCCACCAACTCCACATTCACAGGCAACTTCAGCGCCACAGCCGTTTTCAGATAGCCCTCAATGCAAAGGCTCTAGACGCAAATATTGGTGTGAGAGCTAATTCAATCAAGGAAACACTGCATGTTGGTGAAGGGCATATTGAAGAAGGATCAGCCGAGTGGTTCTTGTGGGAGAACAACTCCATTTGGCTCACTAACTTCACACACCATCAGGCTTCCAAGCAGCTCTCAAGGAAACTCAGTTTTCACACTCTATGCTTAGTGCCCTTTGTATGGCTAGGACTAAAATGAACCTGGTAGAGCATCCCACACAAACAAATGCTAGACATGCGGGTTTCACATGCCACCAACTCCACATTCACAGGCAACTTCAGCGCCACAGCCGTTTTCAGATAGCCCTCAATGCAAAGGCTCTAGACGCAAATATTGGTGTGAGAGCTAAATCAATCAAGGAAACACTGCATGTTGGTGAAGGGCATATTGAAGAAGGATCAGCCGAGTGGTTCTTGTGGGAGAACAACTCCATTTGGCTCACTAACTTCACACACCGTCAGGCTTCCAAGCAGCTCTCAAGGAAACTCAGTTTTCACACTCTATGTTTAGTGCCCTTTGAGTGCATTATCTAGGAATGAACCTGGTAGAGCATCCCACACAAACGAATGCTCCACATGCGGGTTTCACATGCCACCAACTCCACATTCACAGGCAACTTCAGCGCCACAGCCGTTTTCAGATAGCCCTCAATGCAAAGGCTCTAGACGCAAATATTGGTGTGAGAGCTAATTCAATCAAGGAAACACTGCATGTTGGTGAAGGGCATATAGAAGAAGGATCAGCCGAGTGGTTCTTGTGGGAGAACAACTCCATTTGGCTCACTAACTTCACACAACATCAGGCTTCCAAGCAGCTCTCAAGGAAACTCAGTTTTCACACTCTATGCTTAGTGCCCTTTGAGTGCATTATCTAGGAATGAACCTGGTAGAGCATCCCACACAAACGAATGCTCCACATGCGGGTTTCACATGCCACCAACTCCACATTCACAGGCAACTTCAGCGCCACAGCCGTTTTCAGATAGCCCTCAATGCAAAGGCTCTAGACGCAAATATTGGTGTGAGAGCTAATTCAATCAAGGAAACACTGCATGTTGGTGAAGGGCATATTGAAGAAGGATCAGCCGAGTGGTTCTTGTGGGAGAACAACTCCATTTGGCTCCCTAACTTCACACACCATCAGGCTTCCAAGCAGCTCTCAAGGAAACTCAGTTTTCACACTCTATGTTTAGTGCCCTTTGAGTGCATTATCTAGGAATGAACCTGGTAGAGCATCCCACACAAACGAATGCTCCACATGCGGGTTTCACATGCCACCAACTCCACATTCACAGGCAACTTCAGCGCCACAGCCGTTTTCAGATAGCCCTCAATGCAAAGGCTCTAGACGCAAATATTGGTGTGAGAGCTAATTCAATCAAGGAAACACTGCATGTTGGTGAAGGGCATATTGAAGAAGGATCAGCCGAGTGGTTCTTGTGGGAGAACAACTCCATTTGGCTCACTAACTTCACACAACATCAGGCTTCCAAGCAGCTCTCAAGGAAACTCAGTTTTCACACTCTATGCTTAGTGCCCTTTGAGTGCATTATCTAGGAATGAACCTGGTAGAGCATCCCACACAAACGAATGTTCCACATGCGGGTTTCACATGCCACCAACTCCACATTCACAGGCAACTTCAGCGCCACAGCCGTTTTCAGATAACCCTCAATGCAAAGGCTCTAGATGCAAATATTGGTGTGAGAGCTAATTCAATCAAGGAAACACTGCATGTTGGTGAAGGGCATATTGAAGAAGGATCAGCCGAGTGGTTCTTGTGGGAGAACAACTCCATTTGGCTCCCTAACTTCACACACCATCAGGCTTCCAAGCAGCTCTCAAGAAAACTCAGTTTTCACACTCTATGCTTAGTGGTCTTTGAGTACATTATCTAGGAATGAACCTGGTAGATCATCCCACACAAACGAATGCTCCACATGCGGGTTTCACATGCCACCAACTCCACATTCACAGGCAACTTCAGCGCCACAGCCGTTTTCAGATAGCCCTCAATGCAAAGGCTCTAGACGCAAATATTGGTGTGAGAGCTAATTCAATCAAGGAAACACTGCATGTTGGTAAAGGGCATATTGAAGAAGGATCAGCCGAGTGGTTCTTGTGGGAGAACAACTCCATTTGGCTCACTAACTTCACACACCATCAGGCTTCCAAGCAGCTCTCAAGGAAACTCAGTTTTCACACTCTATGCTTAGTGCCCTTTGTATGGCTAGGACTGAAATGAACCTGGTAGAGCATCCCACACAAACGAATGCTCCACATGCGGGTTTCACATGCCACCAACTCCACATTCACAGGCAACTTCAGCGCCACAGCCGTTTTCAGATAGCCCTCAATGCAAAGGCTCTAGACGCAAATATTGGTGTGAGAGCTAATTCAATCAAGGAAACACTGCATGTTGGTGAAGGGCATATTGAAGAAGGATCAGCCGAGTGGTTCTTGTGGGAGAACAACTCCATTTGGCTCACTAACTTCACACACCATCAGGCTTCCAAGCAGCTCTCAAGGAAACTCAGTTTTCACACTCTATGCTTAGTGCCCTTTGAGTGCATTATCTAGGAATGAACCTGGTAGAGCATCCCACACAAACGAATGCTCCACATGCGGGTTTCACATGCCACCAACTCCACATTCACAGGCAACTTCAGCGCCACAGCCGTTTTCAGATAGTCCTCAATGCAAAGGCTCTAGACGCAAATATTGGTGTGAGAGCTAATTCAATCAAGGAAACACTGCATGTTGGTGAAGGGCATATTGAAGAAGGATCAGCCGAGTGGTTCTTGTGGGAGAACAACTCCATTTGGCTCCCTAACTTCACACACCATCAGGCTTCCAAGCAGCTCTCAAGGAAACTCAGTTTTCACACTCTATGCTTAGTGCCCTTTGTATGGCTAGGACTGAAATGAACCTGGTAGAGCATCCCACACAAACGAATGTTCCACATGCGGGTTTCACATGCCACCAACTCCACATTCACAGGCAACTTCAGCGCCACAGCCGTTTTCAGATAGCCCTCAATGCAAAGGCTCTAGACGCAAATATTGGTGTGAGAGCTAATTCAATCAAGGAAACACTGCATGTTGGTGAAGGGCATATTGAAGAAGGATCAGCCGAGTGGTTCTTGTGGGAGAACAACTCCATTTGGCTCACTAACTTCACACACCATCAGGCTTCCAAGCAGCTCTCAAGGAAACTCAGTTTTCACACTCTATGTTTAGTGCCCTTTGAGTGCATTATCTAGGAATGAACCTGGTAGAGCATCCCACACAAATGAATGCTCCACATGCGGGTTTCACATGCCACCAACTCCACATTCACAGGCAACTTCAGCGCCACAGCCGTTTTCAGATAGCCCTCAATGCAAAGGCTCTAGACGCAAATATTGGTGTGAGAGCTAATTCAATCAAGGAAACACTGCATGTTGCTGAAGGGCATATTGAAGAAGGATCAGCCGAGTGGTTCTTGTGGGAGAACAACTCCATTTGGCTCACTAACTTCACACACCATCAGGCTTCCAAGCAGCTCTCAAGGAAACTCAGTTTTCACACTCTATGCTTAGTGCCCTTTGAGTGCATTATCTAGGAATGAACCTGGTAGAGCATCCCACACAAACGAATGCTCCACATGCGGGTTTCACATGCCACCAACTCCACATTCACAGGCAACTTCAGCGCCACAGCCGTTTTCAGATAGCCCTCAATGCAAAGGCTCTAGACGCAAATATTGGTGTGAGAGCTAATTCAATCAAGGAAACACTGCATGTTGGTGAAGGGCATATTGAAGAAGGATCAGCCGAGTGGTTCTTGTGGGAGAACAACTCCATTTGGCTCACTAACTTCACACACCATCAGGCTTCCAAGCAGCTCTCAAGGAAACTCAGTTTTCACACTCTATGCTTAGTGCCCTTTGTATGGCTAGGACTGAAATGAACCTGGTAGAGCATCCCACACAAACGAATGCTCCACATGCGGGTTTCACATGCCACCAACTCCACATTCACAGGCAACTTCAGCGCCACAGCCGTTTTCAGATAGCCCTCAATGCAAAGGCTCTAGACGCAAATATTGGTGTGAGAGCTAATTCAATCAAGGAAACACTGCATGTTGGTGAAGGGCATATTGAAGAAGGATCAGCCGAGTGGTTCTTGTGGGAGAACAACTCCATTTGGCTCCCTAACTTCACACACCATCAGGCTTCCAAGCAGCTCTCAAGGAAACTCAGTTTTCACACTTTTCTGTTTAGTGCCCTTTGAGTGCATTATCTAGGAATGAACCTGGTAGAGCATCCCACACAAACGAATGCTCCACATGCGGGTTTCACATGCCACGAACTCCACATTCACCGGCAACTTCAGCGCCACAGCCGTTTTCAGATAGCCCTCAATGCAAAGGCTCTAGACGCAAATATTGGTGTGAGAGCTAATTCAATCAAGGAAACACTGCATGTTGGTGAAGGGCATATTGAAGAAGGATCAGCCGAGTGGTTCTTGTGGGAGAACAACTCCATTTGGCTCACTAACTTCACACACCATCAGGCTTCCAAGCAGCTCTCAAGGAAACTCAGTTTTCACACTCTATGCTTAGTGCCCTTTGAGTGCATTATCTAGGAATGAACCTGGTAGAGCATCCCACACAAACGAATGCTCCACATGCGGGTTTCACATGCCACCAACTCCACATTCACAGGCAACTTCAGCGCCACAGCCGTTTTCAGATAGCCCTCAATGCAAAGGCTCTAGATGCAAATATTGGTGTGAGAGCTAATTCAATCAAGGAAACACTGCATGTTGGTGAAGGGCATATTGAAGAAGGATCAGCCGAGTGGTTCTTGTGGGAGAACAACTCCATTTGGCTCACTAACTTCACACACCATCAGGCTTCCAAGCAGCTCTCAAGGAAACTCAGTTTTCACACTCTATGCTTTGCGGTCTTTGTGTGGCTAGGACTGAAATGAAGCTTGGTCAGCATCCCACACAAACGAATGCTCCACATGCGGGTTTCACATGCCACCAACTCCACATTCACAGGCAACTTCAGCGCCACAGCCGTTTTCAGATAGCCCTCAATGCAAAGGCTCTAGACGCAAATATTGGTGTGAGAGCTAATTCAATCAAGGAAACACTGCATGTTGGTGAAGGGCATATTGAAGAAGGATCAGCCGAGTGGTTCTTGTGGGAGAACAACTCCATTTGGCTCACTAACTTCACACACCATCAGGCTTCCAAGCAGCTCTCAAGGAAACTCAGTTTTCACACTCTATGCTTAGTGCCCTTTGTATGGCTAGGACTAAAATGAACCTGGTAGAGCATCCCACACAAACGAATGCTAGACATGCGGGTTTCACATGCCACCAACTCCACATTCACAGGCAACTTCAGCGCCACAGCCGTTTTCAGATAGCCCTCAATGCAAAGGCTCTAGACGCAAATATTGGTGTGAGAGCTAATTCAATCAAGGAAACACTGCATGTTGGTGAAGGGCATATTGAAGAAGGATCAGCCGAGTGGTTCTTGTGGGAGAACAACTCCATTTGGCTCCCTAACTTCACACACCGTCAGGCTTCCAAGCAGCTCTCAAGGAACCTCAGTTTTCACACTCTATGTTTAGTGCCCTTTGAGTGCATTATCTAGGAATGAACCTGGTAGAGCATCCCACACAAACGAATGCTCCACATGCGGGTTTCACATGCCACCAACTCCACATTCACAGGCAACTTCAGCGCCACAGCCGTTTTCAGATAGCCCTCAATGCAAAGGCTCTAGACGCAAATATTGGTGTGAGAGCTAATTCAATCAAGGAAACACTGCATGTTGGTGAAGGGCATATAGAAGAAGGATCAGCCGAGTGGTTCTTGTGGGAGAACAACTCCATTTGGCTCACTAACTTCACACAACATCAGGCTTCCAAGCAGCTCTCAAGGAAACTCAGTTTTCACACTCTATGCTTAGTGCCCTTTGAGTGCATTATCTAGGAATGAACCTGGTAGAGCATCCCACACAAACGAATGCTCCACATGCGGGTTTCACATGCCACCAACTCCACATTCACAGGCAACTTCAGCGCCACAGCCGTTTTCAGATAGCCCTCAATGCAAAGGCTCTAGACGCAAATATTGGTGTGAGAGCTAATTCAATCAAGGAAACACTGCATGTTGGTGAAGGGCATATTGAAGAAGGATCAGCCGAGTGGTTCTTGTGGGAGAACAACTCCATTTGGCTCACTAACTTCACACACCATCAGGCTTCCAAGCAGCTCTCAAGGAAACTCAGTTTTCACACTCTATGTTTAGTGCCCTTTGAGTGCATTATCTAGGAATGAACCTGGTAGAGCATCCCACACAAACGAATGCTCCACATGCGGGTTTCACATGCCACCAACTCCACATTCACAGGCAACTTCAGCGCCACAGCCGTTTTCAGATAGCCCTCAATGCAAAGGCTCTAGACGCAAATATTGGTGTGAGAGCTAATTCAATCAAGGAAACACTGCATGTTGGTGAAGGGCATATTGAAGAAGGATCAGCCGAGTGGTTCTTGTGGGAGAACAACTCCATTTGGCTCACTAACTTCACACACCATCAGGCTTCCAAGCAGCTCTCAAGGAAACTCAGTTTTCACACTCTATGCTTAGTGCCCTTTGAGTGCATTATCTAGGAATGAACCTGGTAGAGCATCCCACACAAACGAATGTTCCACATGCGGGTTTCACATGCCACCAACTCCACATTCACAGGCAACTTCAGCGCCACAGCCGTTTTCAGATAACCCTCAATGCAAAGGCTCTAGATGCAAATATTGGTGTGAGAGCTAATTCAATCAAGGAAACACTGCATGTTGGTGAAGGGCATATTGAAGAAGGATCAGCCGAGTGGTTCTTGTGGGAGAACAACTCCATTTGGCTCCCTAACTTCACACACCATCAGGCTTCCAAGCAGCTCTCAAGGAAACTCAGTTTTCACACTCTATGCTTAATGCCCTTTGTGTGCCTAGGACTGAAATGAAGCTTGGTCAGCATCCCACACAAACGAATGCTCCACATGCGGGTTTCACATGCCACCAACTCCACATTCACAGGCAACTTCAGCGCCACAGCCGTTTTCAGATAGCCCTCAATGCAAAGGCTCTAGACGCAAATATTGGTGTGAGAGCTAATTCAATCAAGGAAACACTGCATGTTGGTG
Source organism: Ochotona princeps (assembly GCF_030435755.1). Taxonomy (NCBI): domain Eukaryota; kingdom Metazoa; phylum Chordata; class Mammalia; order Lagomorpha; family Ochotonidae; genus Ochotona; species Ochotona princeps. The sequence goes on along the minus strand of NW_026697836.1, from coordinate 39,138 downwards.
AAGGGCATATTGAAGAAGGATCAGCCGAGTGGTTCTTGTGGGAGAACAACTCCATTTGGCTCACTAACTTCACACACCATCAGGCTTCCAAGCAGCTCTCAAGGAAACTCAGTTTTCACACTCTATGCTTAGTGCCCTTTGAGTGCATTATCTAGGAATGAACCTGGTAGAGCATCCCACACAAACGAATGCTCCACATGCGGGTTTCACATGCCACCAACTCCACATTCACAGGCAACTTCAGCGCCACAGCCGTTTTCAGATAGCCCTCAATGCAAAGGCTCTAGACGCAAATATTGGTGTGAGAGCTAATTCAATCAAGGAAACACTGCATGTTGGTGAAGGGCATATTGAAGAAGGATCAGCCGAGTGGTTCTTGTGGGAGAACAACTCCATTTGGCTCACTAACTTCACACACCATCAGGCTTCCAAGCAGCTCTCAAGGAAACTCAGTTTTCACACTCTATGCTTAGTGCCCTTTGTATGGCTAGGACTGAAATGAACCTGGTAGAGCATCCCACACAAACGAATGTTCCACATGCGGGTTTCACATGCCACCAACTCCACATTCACAGGCAACTTCAGCGCCACAGCCGTTTTCAGATAGCCCTCAATGCAAAGGCTCTAGACGCAAATATTGGTGTGAGAGCTAATTCAATCAAGGAAACACTGCATGTTGGTGAAGGGCATATTGAAGAAGGATCAGCCGAGTGGTTCTTGTGGGAGAACAACTCCATTTGGCTCCCTAACTTCACACACCATCAGGCTTCCAAGCAGCTCTCAAGGAAACTCAGTTTTCACACTCTATGCTTAGTGCCCTTTGAGTGCATTATCTAGGAATGAACCTGGTAGAGCATCCCACACAATCGAATGCTCCACATGCGGGTTTCACATGCCACCAACTCCACATTCACAGGCAACTTCAGCGCCACAGCCGTTTTCAGATAGCCCTCAATGCAAAGGCTCTAGACGCAAATATTGGTGTGAGAGCTAATTCAATCAAGGAAACACTGCATGTTGGTGAAGGGCATATTGAAGAAGGATCAGCCGAGTGGTTCTTGTGGGAGAACAACTCCATTTGGCTCACTAACTTCACACACCATCAGGCTTCCAAGCAGCTCTCAAGGAAACTCAGTTTTCACACTCTATGCTTAGTGCCCTTTGAGTGCATTATCTAGGAATGAACCTGGTAGAGCATCCCACACAAACGAATGCTCCACATGCGAGTTTCACATGCCACCAACTCCACATTCACAGGCAACTTCAGCGCCACAGCCGTTTTCAGATAGCCCACAATGCAAAGGCTCTAGACGCAAATATTGGTGTGAGAGCTAATTCAATCAAGGAAACACTGCATGTTGGTGAAGGGCATATTGAAGAAGGATCAACCGAGTGGTTCTTGTGGGAGAACAACTCCATTTGGCTCCCTAACTTCACACACCATCAGGCTTCCAAGCAGCTCTCAAGGAAACTCAGTTTTCACACTCTATGCTTAGTGCCCTTTGTGTACCTAGGACTGAAATGAAGCTTGGTCAGCATCCCACACAAACGAATGCTCCACATGCGGGTTTCACATGCCACCAACTCCACATTCACAGGCAACTTCAGCGCCACAGCCGTTTTCAGATAGCCCTCAATGCAAAGGCTCTAGACGCAAATATTGGTGTGAGAGCTAACTCAATCAAGGAAACACTGCATGTTGGTGAAGGGCATATTGAAGAAGGATCAGCCGAGTGGTTCTTGTGGGAGAACAACTCCATTTGGCTCCCTAACTTCACACACCATCAGGCTTCCAAGCAGCTCTCAAGGAAACTCAGTTTTCACACTCTATGCTTAGTGCCCTTTGTATGGCTAGGACTGAAATGAACCTGGTAGAGCATCCCACACAAACGAATGCTCCACATGCGGGTTTCACTTGCCACCAACTCCACATTCACAGGCAACTTCAGCGCCACAGCCGTTTTCAGATAGTCCTCAATGCAAATGCTCTAGACGCAAATATTGGTGTGAGAGCTAATTCAATCAAGGAAACACTGCATGTTGGTGAAGGGCATATTGAAGAAGGATCAGCCGAGTGGTTCTTGTGGGAGAACAACTCCATTTGGCTCACTAACTTCACACACCATCAGGCTTCCAAGCAGCTCTCAAGGAAACTCAGTTTTCACACTCTATGCTTAGTGCCCTTTGAGTGCATTATCTAGGAATGAACCTGGTAGAGCATCCCACACAAACGAATGCTCCACATGCGGGTTTCACATGCCACCAACTCCACATTCACAGGCAACTTCAGCGCCACAGCCGTTTTCAGATAGCCCTCAATGCAAAGGCTCTAGATGCAAATATTGGTGTGAGAGCTAATTCAATCAAGGAAACACTGCATGTTGGTGAAGGGCATATTGAAGAAGGATCAGCCGAGTGGTTCTTGTGGGAGAACAACTCCATTTGGCTCCCTAACTTCACACACCATCAGGCTTCCAAGCAGCTCTCAAGGAAACTCAGTTTTCACACTCTATGCTTAATGCCCTTTGTGTGCCTAGGACTGAAATGAAGCTTGGTCAGCATCCCACACAAACGAATGCTCCACATGCGGGTTTCACATGCCACCAACTCCACATTCACAGGCAACTTCAGCGCCACAGCCGTTTTCAGATAGCCCTCAATGCAAAGGCTCTAGACGCAAATATTGGTGTGAGAGCTAATTCAATCAAGGAAACACTGCATGTTGGTGAAGGGCATATTGAAGAAGGATCAGCCGAGTGGTTCTTGTGGGAGAACAACTCCATTTGGCTCACTAACTTCACACACCATCAGGCTTCCAAGCAGCTCTCAAGGAAACTCAGTTTTCACACTCTATGTTTAGTGCCCTTTGAGTGCATTATCTAGGAATGAACCTGGTAGAGCATCCCACACAAACGAATGCTCCACATGCGGGTTTCACATGCCACCAACTCCACATTCACAGGCAACTTCAGCGCCACAGCCGTTTTCAGATAGCCCTCAATGCAAAGGCTCTAGATGCAAATATTGGTGTGAGAGCTAATTCAATCAAGGAAACACTGCATGTTGGTGAAGGGCATATTGAAGAAGGATCAGCCGAGTGGTTCTTGTGGGAGAACAACTCCATTTGGCTCCCTAACTTCACACACCATCAGGCTTTCAAGCAGCTCTCAAGGAAACTCAGTTTTCACACTCTATGCTTAATGCCCTTTGTGTGCCTAGGACTGAAATGAAGCTTGGTCAGCATCCCACACAAACGAATGCTCCACATGCGGGTTTCACATGCCACCAACTCCACATTCACAGGCAACTTCAGCGCCACAGCCGTTTTCAGATAGCCCTCAATGCAAAGGCTCTAGACGCAAATATTGGTGTGAGAGCTAATTCAATCAAGGAAACACTGCATGTTGGTGAAGGGCATATTGAAGAAGGATCAGCCGAGTGGTTCTTGTGGGAGAACAACTCCATTTGGCTCCCTAACTTCACACACCATCAGGCTTCCAAGCAGCTCTCAAGGAAACTCAGTTTTCACACTCTATGCTTAGTGCCCTTTGAGTGCATTATCTAGGAATGAACCTGGTAGAGCATCCCACACAAACGAATGCTCCACATGCGGGTTTCACATGCCACCAATTCCACATTCACAGGCAACTTCAGCGCCACAGCCATTTTCAGATAGCCCTCAATGCAAAGGCTCTAGACGCAAATATTGGTGTGAGAGCTAATTCAATCAAGGAAACACTGCATGTTGGTGAAGGGCATATTGAAGAAGGATCAGCCGAGTGGTTCTTGTGGGAGAACAACTCCATTTGGCTCACTAACTTCACACAACATCAGGCTTCCAAGCAGCTCTCAAGGAAACTCAGTTTTCACACTCTATGCTTAGTGCCCTTTGTATGGCTAGGACTGAAATGAACCTGGTAGAGCATCCCACACAAACGAATGCTCCACATGCGGGTTTCACATGCCAATAACTCCACATTCACAGGCAACTTCAGCGCCACAGCTGTTTTCAGATAGCCCTCAATGCAAAGGCTCTGGACGCAAATATTGGTGTGAGAGCTAATTCAATCAAGGAAACACTGCATGTTGGTGAAGGGCATATTGAAGAAGGATCAGCTGAGTGGTTCTTGTGGGAGAACAACTCCATTTGGCTGACTAACTTCACACACCATCAGGCTTCCAAGCAGCTCTCAAGGAAACTCAGTTTTCACACTCTATGCTTAGTGGTCTTTGTGTGGCTAGGACTGAAATGAAGCTTGGTCAGCATCCCACACAAACGAATGCTCCACATGCGGGTTTCACATGCCACCAACTCCACATTCACAGGCAACTTCAGCGCCACAGCCGTTTTCAGATAGCCCTCAATGCAAAGGCTCTAGACGCAAATATTGGTGTGAGAGCTAATTCAATCAAGGAAACACTGCATGTTGGTGAAGGGCATATTGAAGAAGGATCAGCCGAGTGGTTCTTGTGGGAGAACAACTCCATTTGGCTCACTAACTTCACACAACATCAGGCTTCCAAGCAGCTCTCAAGGAAACTCAGTTTTCACACTCTATGCTTAGTGCCCTTTGTATGGCTAGGACTGAAATGAACCTGGTAGAGCATCCCACACAAACGAATGCTCCACATGCGGGTTTCACATGCCACCAACTCCACATTCACAGGCAACTTCAGCGCCACAGCCGTTTTCAGATAGCCCTCAATGCAAAGGCTCTAGACGCAAATATTGGTGTGAGAGCTAATTCAATCAAGGAAACACTGCATGTTGGTGAAGGGCATAATGAAGAAGGATCAGCCGAGTGGTTCTTGTGGGAGAACAACTCCATTTGGCTCACTAACTTCACACACCATCAGGCTTCCAAGCAGCTCTAAAGGAAACTCAGTTTTCACACTCTATGCTTAGTGCCCTTTGAGTGCATTATCTAGGAATGAACCTGGTAGAGCATCCCACACAAACGAATGCTCCACATGCGGGTTTCACATGCCACCAACTCCACATTCTCAGGCAACTTCAGCGCCACAGCCGTTTTCAGATAGCCCACAATGCAAAGGCTCTAGACGCAAATATTGGTGTGAGAGCTAATTCAATCAAGGAAACACTGCATGTTGGTGAAGGGCATATTGAAGAAGGATCAACCGAGTGGTTCTGGTGGGAGAACAACTCCATTTGGCTCACGAACTTCACACACCATCAGGCTTCCAAGCAGCTCTCAAGGAAACTCAGTTTTCACACTCTATGCTTAGTGCCCTTTGTGTGCCTAGGACTGAAATGAAGCTTGGTCAGCATCCCACACAAACGAATGCTCCACATGCGGGTTTCACATGCCACCAACTCCACATTCACAGGCAACTTCAGCGCCACAGCCGTTTTCAGATAGCCCTCAATGCAAAGGCTCTAGACGCAAATATTGGTGTGAGAGCTAATTCAATCAAGGAAACACTGCATGTTGCTGAAGGGCATATTGAAGAAGGATCAGCCGAGTGGTTCTTGTGGGAGAACAACTCCATTTGGCTCCCTAACTTCACACACCATCAGGCTTCCAAGCAGCTCTCAAGGAAACTCAGTTTTCACACTCTATGCTTAGTGCCCTTTGAGTGCATTATCTAGGAATGAACCTGGTAGAGCATCCCACACAAACGAATGCTCCACATGCGGGTTTCACATGCCACCAATTCCACATTCACAGGCAACTTCAGCGCCACAGCCATTTTCAGATAGCCCTCAATGCAAAGGCTCTAGACGCAAATATTGGTGTGAGAGCTAATTCAATCAAGGAAACACTGCATGTTGGTGAAGGGCATATTGAAGAAGGATCAGCCGAGTGGTTCTTGTGGGAGAACAACTCCATTTGGCTCCCTAACTTCACACACCATCAGGCTTCCAAGCAGCTCTCAAGGAAACTCAGTTTTCACACTCTATGCTTAGTGCCCTTTGTATGGCTAGGACTGAAATGAACCTGGTAGAGCATCCCACACAAACGAATGCTCCACATGCGGGTTTCACATGCCACCAACTCCACATTCACAGGCAACTTCAGCGCCACAGCCGTTTTCAGATAGCCCTCAATGCAAAGGCTCTGGACGCAAATATTGGTGTGAGAGCTAATTCAATCAAGGAAACACTGCATGTTGGTGAAGGGCATATTGAAGAAGGATCAGCTGAGTGGTTCTTGTGGGAGAACAACTCCATTTGGCTGACTAACTTCACACACCATCAGGCTTCCAAGCAGCTCTCAAGGAAACTCAGTTTTCACACTCTATGCTTAGTGGTCTTTGTGTGGCTAGGACTGAAATGAAGCTTGGTCAGCATCCCACACAAACGAATGCTCCACATGCGGGTTTCACATGCCACCAACTCCACATTCACAGGCAACTTCAGCACCACAGCCGTTTTCAGATAGCCCTCAATGCAAAGGCTCTAGACGCAAATATTGGTGTGAGAGCTAATTCAATCAAGGAAACACTGCATGTTGGTGAAGGGCATATTGAAGAAGGATCAGCCGAGTGGTTCTTGTGGGAGAACAACTCCATTTGGCTCACTAACTTCACACACCATCAGGCTTCCAAGCAGCTCTCAAGGAAACTCAGTTTTCACACTCTATGCTTAGTGCCCTTTGTATGGCTAGGACTGAAATGAACCTGGTAGAGCATCCCACACAAACGAATGCTCCACATGCGGGTTTCACATGCCACCAACTCCACATTCACAGGCAACTTCAGCGCCACAGCCGTTTTCAGATAGCCCTCAATGCAAAGGCTCTAGACGCAAATATTGGTGTGAGAGCTAATTCAATCAAGGAAACACTGCATGTTGGTGAAGGGCATAATGAAGAAGGATCAGCCGAGTGGTTCTTGTGGGAGAACAACTCCATTTGGCTCACTAACTTCACACACCATCAGGCTTCCAAGCAGCTCTCAAGGAAACTCAGTTTTCACACTCTATGCTTAGTGCCCTTTGAGTGCATTATCTAGGAATGAACCTGGTAGAGCATCCCACACAAACGAATGCTCCACATGCGGGTTTCACATGCCACCAACTCCACATTCTCAGGCAACTTCAGCGCCACAGCCGTTTTCAGATAGCCCACAATGCAAAGGCTCTAGACGCAAATATTGGTGTGAGAGCTAATTCAATCAAGGAAACACTGCATGTTGGTGAAGGGCATATTGAAGAAGGATCAACCGAGTGGTTCTGGTGGGAGAACAACTCCATTTGGCTCACGAACTTCACACACCATCAGGCTTCCAAGCAGCTCTCAAGGAAACTCAGTTTTCACACTCTATGCTTAGTGCCCTTTGTGTGCCTAGGACTGAAATGAAGCTTGGTCAGCATCCCACACAAACGAATGCTCCACATGCGGGTTTCACATGCCACCAACTCCACATTCACAGGCAACTTCAGAGCCACAGCCGTTTTCAGATAGCCCTCAATGCAAAGGCTCTAGACGCAAATATTGGTGTGAGAGCTAACTCAATCAAGGAAACACTGCATGTTGGTGAAGGGCATATTGAAGAAGGATCAGCCGAGTGGTTCTTGTGGGAGAACAACTCCATTTGGCTCCCTAACTTCACACACCATCAGGCTTCCAAGCAGCTCTCAAGGAAACTCAGTTTTCACACTCTATGCTTAGTGCCCTTTGTATGGCTAGGACTGAAATGAACCTGGTAGAGCATCCCACACAAACGAATGCTCCACATGCGGGTTTCACTTGCCACCAACTCCACATTCACAGGCAACTTCAGCGCCACAGCCGTTTTCAGATAGCCCTCAATGCAAATGCTCTAGACGCAAATATTGGTGTGAGAGCTAATTCAATCAAGGAAACACTGCATGTTGGTGAAGGGCATATTGAAGAAGGATCAGCCGAGTGGTTCTTGTGGGAGAACAACTCCATTTGGCTCACTAACTTCACACACCATCAGGCTTCCAAGCAGCTCTCAAGGAAACTCAGTTTTCACACTCTATGCTTAGTGTCCTTTGAGTGCATTATCTAGGAATGAACCTGGTAGAGCATCCCACACAAACGAATGCTCCACATGCGGGTTTCACATGCCACCAACTCCACATTCACAGGCAACTTCAGCGCCACAGCCGTTTTCAGATAGCCCTCAATGCAAAGGCTCTAGACGCAAATATTGGTGTGAGAGCTAATTCAATCAAGGAAACACTGCATGTTGGTGAAGGGCATATTGAAGAAGGATCAGCCGAGTGGTTCTTGTGGGAGAACAACTCCATTTGGCTCCCTAACTTCACACACCATCAGGCTTCCAAGCAGCTCTCAAGGAAACTCAGTTTTCACACTCTATGCTTAATGCCCTTTGTGTGCCTAGGACTGAAATGAAGCTTGTTCAGCATCCCACACAAACGAATGCTCCACATGCGGGTTTCACATGCCACCAACTCCACATTCACAGGCAACTTCAGCGCCACAGCCGTTTTCAGATAGCCCTCAATGCAAAGGCTCTAGACGCAAATATTGGTGTGAGAGCTAATTCAATCAAGGAAACACTGCATGTTGGTGAAGGGCATATTGAAGAAGGATCAGCCGAGTGGTTCTTGTGGGAGAACAACTCCATTTGGCTCACTAACTTCACACACCATCAGGCTTCCAAGCAGCTCTCAAGGAAACTCAGTTTTCACACTCTATGCTTAATGCCCTTTGTGTGCCTAGGACTGAAATGAAGCTTGGTCAGCATCCCACACAAACGAATGCTCCACATGCGGGTTTCACATGCCACCAACTCCACATTCACAGGCAACTTCAGCGCCACAGCCGTTTTCAGATAGCTCTCAATGCAAAGGCTCTAGACGCAAATATTGGTGTGAGAGCTAATTCAATCAAGGAAACACTGCATGTTGGTGAAGGGCATATTGAAGAAGGATCAGCCGAGTGGTTCTTGTGGGAGAACAACTCCATTTGGCTCCCTAACTTCACACACCATCAGGCTTCCAAGCAGCTCTCAAGGAAACTCAGTTTTCACACTCTATGCTTAGTGCCCTTTGAGTGCATTATCTAGGAATGAACCTGGTAGAGCATCCCACACAAACGAATGCTCCACATGCGGGTTTCACATGCCACCAATTCCACATTCACAGGCAACTTCAGCGCCACAGCCATTTTCAGATAGCCCTCAATGCAAAGGCTCTAGACGCAAATATTGGTGTGAGAGCTAATTCAATCAAGGAAACACTGCATGTTGGTGAAGGGCATATTGAAGAAGGATCAGCCGAGTGGTTCTTGTGGGAGAACAACTCCATTTGGCTCACTAACTTCACACACCATCAGGCTTCCAAGCAGCTCTCAAGGAAACTCAGTTTTCACACTCTATGCTTAGTGGTCTTTGTGTGGCTAGGACTGAAATGAAGCTTGGTCAGCATCCCACACAAACGAATGCTCCACATGCGGGTTTCACATGCCACCAACTCCACATTCACAGGCAACTTCAGCGCCACAGCCGTTTTCAGATAGCCCTCAATGCAAAGGCTCTAGACGCAAATATTGGTGTGAGAGCTAATTCAATCAAGGAAACACTGCATGTTGGTGAAGGGCATATTGAAGAAGGATCAGCCGAGTGGTTCTTGTGGGAGAACAACTCCATTTGGCTCACTAACTTCACACAACATCAGGCTTCCAAGCAGCTCTCAAGGAAACTCAGTTTTCACACTCTATGCTTAGTGCCCTTTGTATGGCTAGGACTGAAATGAACCTGGTAGAGCATCCCACACAAACGAATGTTCCACATGCGGGTTTCACATGCCACCAACTCCACATTCACAGGCAACTTCAGCTCCACAGCCGTTTTCAGATAGCCTTCAATGCAAAGGCTCTAGACGCAAATATTGGTGTGAGAGCTAATTCAATCAAGGAAACACTGCATGTTGGTGAAGGGCATATTGAAGAAGGATCAACCGAGTGGTTCTTGTGGGAGAACAACTCCATTTGGCTCACTAACTTCACACACCATCAGGCTTCCAAGCAGCTCTCAAGGAAACTCAGTTTTCACACTCTATGTTTAGTGCCCTTTGAGTGCATTATCCAGGAATGAACTTGGTAGAGCATCCCACACAAACGAATGCTCCACATGCGGGTTTCACATGCCACCAACTCCACATTCACAGGCAACTTCAGCGCCACAGCCGTTTTCAGATAGCCCTCAATGCAAAGGCTCTAGACGCAAATATTGGTGTGAGAGCTAATTCAATCAAGGAAACACTGCATGTTGGTGAAGGGCATAATGAAGAAGGATCAGCCGAGTGGTTCTTGTGGGAGAACAACTCCATTTGGCTCACTAACTTCACACACCATCAGGCTTCCAAGCAGCTCTCAAGGAAACTCAGTTTTCACACTCTATGCTTAGTGCCCTTTGAGTGCATTATCTAGGAATGAACCTGGTAGAGCATCCCACACAAACGAATGCTCCACATGCGGGTTTCACATGCCACCAACTCCACATTCTCAGGCAACTTCAGCGCCACAGCCGTTTTCAGATAGCCCACAATGCAAAGGCTCTAGACGCAAATATTGGTGTGAGAGCTAATTCAATCAAGGAAACACTGCATGTTGGTGAAGGGCATATTGAAGAAGGATCAGCCGAGTGGTTCTTGTGGGAGAACAACTCCATTTGGCTCACTAACTTCACACACCATCAGGCTTCCAAGCAGCTCTCAAGGAAACTCAGTTTTCACACTCTATGCTTAGTGGTCTTTGTGTGGCTAGGACTGAAATGAAGCTTGGTCAGCATCCCACACAAACGAATGCTCCACATGCGGGTTTCACATGCCACCAACTCCACATTCACAGGCAACTTCAGCGCCACAGCCGTTTTCAGATAGCCCTCAATGCAAAGGCTCTAGACGCAAATATTGGTGTGAGAGCTAATTCAATCAAGGAAACACTGCATGTTGGTGAAGGGCATATTGAAGAAGGATCAGCCGAGTGGTTCTTGTGGGAGAACAACTCCATTTGGCTCCCTAACTTCACACACCATCAGGCTTCCAAGCAGCTCTCAAGGAAACTCAGTTTTCACACTCTATGCTTAGTGCCCTTTGTATGGCTAGGACTGAAATGAACCTGGTAGAGCATCCCACACAAACGAATGTTCCACATGCGGGTTTCACATGCCACCAACTCCACATTCACAGGCAACTTCAGCTCCACAGCCGTTTTCAGATAGCCTTCAATGCAAAGGCTCTAGACGCAAATATTGGTGTGAGAGCTAATTCAATCAAGGAAACACTGCATGTTGGTGAAGGGCATATTGAAGAAGGATCAACCGAGTGGTTCTTGTGGGAGAACAACTCCATTTGGCTCACTAACTTCACACACCATCAGGCTTCCAAGCAGCTCTCAAGGAAACTCAGTTTTCACACTCTATGTTTAGTGCCCTTTGAGTGCATTATCCAGGAATGAACTTGGTAGAGCATCCCACACAAACGAATGCTCCACATGCGGGTTTCACATGCCACCAACTCCACATTCACAGGCAACTTCAGCGCCACAGCCGTTTTCAGATAGCCCTCAATGCAAAGGCTCTAGACGCAAATATTGGTGTGAGAGCTAATTCAATCAAGGAAACACTGCATGTTGGTGAAGGGCATAATGAAGAAGGATCAGCCGAGTGGTTCTTGTGGGAGAACAACTCCATTTGGCTCACTAACTTCACACACCATCAGGCTTCCAAGCAGCTCTCAAGGAAACTCAGTTTTCACACTCTATGCTTAGTGCCCTTTGAGTGCATTATCTAGGAATGAACCTGGTAGAGCATCCCACACAAACGAATGCTCCACATGCGGGTTTCACATGCCACCAACTCCACATTCTCAGGCAACTTCAGCGCCACAGCCGTTTTCAGATAGCCCACAATGCAAAGGCTCTAGACGCAAATATTGGTGTGAGAGCTAATTCAATCAAGGAAACACTGCATGTTGGTGAAGGGCATATTGAAGAAGGATCAACCGAGTGGTTCTGGTGGGAGAACAACTCCATTTGGCTCACGAACTTCACACACCATCAGGCTTCCAAGCAGCTCTCAAGGAAACTCAGTTTTCACACTCTATGCTTAGTGCCCTTTGTGTGCCTAGGACTGAAATGAAGCTTGGTCAGCATCCCACACAAACGAATGCTCCACATGCGGGTTTCACATGCCACCAACTCCACATTCACAGGCAACTTCAGAGCCACAGCCGTTTTCAGATAGCCCTCAATGCAAAGGCTCTAGACGCAAATATTGGTGTGAGAGCTAACTCAATCAAGGAAACACTGCATGTTGGTGAAGGGCATATTGAAGAAGGATCAGCCGAGTGGTTCTTGTGGGAGAACAACTCCATTTGGCTCCCTAACTTCACACACCATCAGGCTTCCAAGCAGCTCTCAAGGAAACTCAGTTTTCACACTCTATGCTTAGTGCCCTTTGTATGGCTAGGACTGAAATGAACCTGGTAGAGCATCCCACACAAACGAATGCTCCACATGCGGGTTTCACTTGCCACCAACTCCACATTCACAGGCAACTTCAGCGCCACAGCCGTTTTCAGATAGCCCTCAATGCAAATGCTCTAGACGCAAATATTGGTGTGAGAGCTAATTCAATCAAGGAAACACTGCATGTTGGTGAAGGGCATATTGAAGAAGGATCAGCCGAGTGGTTCTTGTGGGAGAACAACTCCATTTGGCTCACTAACTTCACACACCATCAGGCTTCCAAGCAGCTCTCAAGGAAACTCAGTTTTCACACTCTATGCTTAGTGTCCTTTGAGTGCATTATCTAGGAATGAACCTGGTAGAGCATCCCACACAAACGAATGCTCCACATGCGGGTTTCACATGCCACCAACTCCACATTCACAGGCAACTTCAGCGCCACAGCCGTTTTCAGATAGCCCTCAATGCAAAGGCTCTAGACGCAAATATTGGTGTGAGAGCTAATTCAATCAAGGAAACACTGCATGTTGGTGAAGGGCATATTGAAGAAGGATCAGCCGAGTGGTTCTTGTGGGAGAACAACTCCATTTGGCTCCCTAACTTCACACACCATCAGGCTTCCAAGCAGCTCTCAAGGAAACTCAGTTTTCACACTCTATGCTTAATGCCCTTTGTGTGCCTAGGACTGAAATGAAGCTTGTTCAGCATCCCACACAAACGAATGCTCCACATGCGGGTTTCACATGCCACCAACTCCACATTCACAGGCAACTTCAGCGCCACAGCCGTTTTCAGATAGCCCTCAATGCAAAGGCTCTAGACGCAAATATTGGTGTGAGAGCTAATTCAATCAAGGAAACACTGCATGTTGGTGAAGGGCATATTGAAGAAGGATCAGCCGAGTGGTTCTTGTGGGAGAACAACTCCATTTGGCTCACTAACTTCACACACCATCAGGCTTCCAAGCAGCTCTCAAGGAAACTCAGTTTTCACACTCTATGCTTAATGCCCTTTGTGTGCCTAGGACTGAAATGAAGCTTGGTCAGCATCCCACACAAACGAATGCTCCACATGCGGGTTTCACATGCCACCAACTCCACATTCACAGGCAACTTCAGCGCCACAGCCGTTTTCAGATAGCTCTCAATGCAAAGGCTCTAGACGCAAATATTGGTGTGAGAGCTAATTCAATCAAGGAAACACTGCATGTTGGTGAAGGGCATATTGAAGAAGGATCAGCCGAGTGGTTCTTGTGGGAGAACAACTCCATTTGGCTCCCTAACTTCACACACCATCAGGCTTCCAAGCAGCTCTCAAGGAAACTCAGTTTTCACACTCTATGCTTAGTGCCCTTTGAGTGCATTATCTAGGAATGAACCTGGTAGAGCATCCCACACAAACGAATGCTCCACATGCGGGTTTCACATGCCACCAACTCCACATTCACAGGCAACTTCAGCGCCACAGCCATTTTCAGATAGCCCTCAATGCAAAGGCTCTAGACGCAAATATTGGTGTGAGAGCTAATTCAATCAAGGAAACACTGCATGTTGGTGAAGGGCATATTGAAGAAGGATCAGCCGAGTGGTTCTTGTGGGAGAACAACTCCATTTGGCTCACTAACTTCACACACCATCAGGCTTCCAAGCAGCTCTCAAGGAAACTCAGTTTTCACACTCTATGCTTAGTGGTCTTTGTGTGGCTAGGACTGAAATGAAGCTTGGTCAGCATCCCACACAAACGAATGCTCCACATGCGGGTTTCACATGCCACCAACTCCACATTCACAGGCAACTTCAGCGCCACAGCCGTTTTCAGATAGCCCTCAATGCAAAGGCTCTAGACGCAAATATTGGTGTGAGAGCTAATTCAATCAAGGAAACACTGCATGTTGGTGAAGGGCATATTGAAGAAGGATCAGCCGAGTGGTTCTTGTGGGAGAACAACTCCATTTGGCTCACTAACTTCACACAACATCAGGCTTCCAAGCAGCTCTCAAGGAAACTCAGTTTTCACACTCTATGCTTAGTGCCCTTTGTATGGCTAGGACTGAAATGAACCTGGTAGAGCATCCCACACAAACGAATGTTCCACATGCGGGTTTCACATGCCACCAACTCCACATTCACAGGCAACTTCAGCTCCACAGCCGTTTTCAGATAGCCTTCAATGCAAAGGCTCTAGACGCAAATATTGGTGTGAGAGCTAATTCAATCAAGGAAACACTGCATGTTGGTGAAGGGCATATTGAAGAAGGATCAACCGAGTGGTTCTTGTGGGAGAACAACTCCATTTGGCTCACTAACTTCACACACCATCAGGCTTCCAAGCAGCTCTCAAGGAAACTCAGTTTTCACACTCTATGTTTAGTGCCCTTTGAGTGCATTATCCAGGAATGAACTTGGTAGAGCATCCCACACAAACGAATGCTCCACATGCGGGTTTCACATGCCACCAACTCCACATTCACAGGCAACTTCAGCGCCACAGCCGTTTTCAGATAGCCCTCAATGCAAAGGCTCTAGACGCAAATATTGGTGTGAGAGCTAATTCAATCAAGGAAACACTGCATGTTGGTGAAGGGCATAATGAAGAAGGATCAGCCGAGTGGTTCTTGTGGGAGAACAACTCCATTTGGCTCCCTAACTTCACACACCATCAGGCTTCCAAGCAGCTCTCAAGGAAACTCAGTTTTCACACTCTATGCTTAGTGCCCTTTGAGTGCATTATCTAGGAATGAACCTGGTAGAGCATCCCACACAAACGAATGCTCCACATGCGGGTTTCACATGCCACCAACTCCACATTCTCAGGCAACTTCAGCGCCACAGCCGTTTTCAGATAGCCCACAATGCAAAGGCTCTAGACGCAAATATTGGTGTGAGAGCTAATTCAATCAAGGAAACACTGCATGTTGGTGAAGGGCATATTGAAGAAGGATCAGCCGAGTGGTTCTTGTGGGAGAACAACTCCACTTGGCTCACTAACTTCACACACCATCAGGCTTCCAAGCAGCTCTCAAGGAAACTCAGTTTTCACACTCTATGCTTAGTGCCCTTTGTGTGACTAGGAATGAAATGAAGCTTGGTCAGCATCCCACACAAACGAATGCTCCACATGCGGGTTTCACATGCCACCAACTCCACATTCATAGGCAACTTCAGCGCCACAACCGTTTTCAGATAGCCCTCAATGCAAAGGCTCTAGACGCAAATATTGGTGTGAGAGCTAATTCAATCAAGGAAACACTGCATGTTGCTGAAGGGCATATTGAAGAAGGATCAGCCGAGTGGTTCTTGTGGGAGAACAACTCCATTTGGCTCACTAACTTCACACACCATCAGGCTTCCAAGCAGCTCTCAAGGAAACTCAGTTTTCACACTCTATGTTTAGTGCCCTTTGAGTGCATTGTCTAGGAATGAACCTGGTAGAGCATCCCACACAAACGAATGCTCCACATGCGGGTTTCACATGCCACCAACTCCACATTCACAGGCAACTTCAGCGCCACAGGTGTTTTCAGATAGCCCTCAAAGCAAAGGCTCTAGACGCAAATATTGGTGTGAGAGCTAATTCAATCAAGGAAACACTGCATGTTGGTGAAGGGCATATTGAAGAAGGATCAACCGAGTGGTTCTTGTGGGAGAACAACTCCATTTGGCTCACTAACTTCACACACCATCAGGCTTCCAAGCAGCTCTCAAGGAAACTCAGTTTTCACACTCTATGCTTAATGCCCTTTGTGTGCCTAGGACTGAAATGAAGCTTGGTCAGCATCCCACACAAACGAATGCTCCACATGCGGGTTTCACATGCCACCAACTCCACATTCACAGGCAACTTCAGCGCCACAGCCGTTTTCAGATAGCCCTCAATGCAAAGGCTCTAGACGCAAATATTGGTGTGAGAGCTAATTCAATCAAGGAAACACTGCATGTTGGTGAAGGGCATATTGAAGAAGGATCAGCCGAGTGGTTCTTGTGGGAGAACAACTCCATTTGGCTCACTAACTTCACACACCATCAGGCTTCCAAGCAGCTCTCAAGGAAACTCAGTTTTCACACTCTATGCTTAGTGCCCTTTGAGTGCATTATCTAGGAATGAACCTGGTAGAGCATCCCACACAAACGAATGCTCCACATGCGGGTTTCACATGCCACCAACTCCACATTCACAGGCAACTTCAGCGCCACAGCCGTTTTCAGATAGCCCACAATGCAAAGGCTCTAGACGCAAATATTGGTGTGAGAGCTAATTCAATCAAGGAAACACTGCATGTTGGTGAAGGGCATATTGAAGAAGGATCAGCCGAGTGGTTCTTGTGGGAGAACAACTCCATTTGGCTCACTAACTTCACACACCATCAGGCTTCCAAGCAGCTCTCAAGGAAACTCAGTTTTCACACTCTATGCTTAGTGCCCTTTGTATGGCTAGGACGGAAATGAACCTGGTAGAGCATCCCACACAAACGAATGCTCCACATGCGGGTTTCACATGCCACCAACTCCACATTCACAGGCAACTTCAGCGCCACAGCCGTTTTCAGATAGCCCTCAATGCAAAGGCTCTAGACGCAAATATTGGTGTGAGAGCTAATTCAATCAAGGAAACACTGCATGTTGGTGAAGGGCATATTGAAGAAGGATCAGCCGAGTGGTTCTTGTGGGAGAACAACTCCATTTGGCTCACTAACTTCACACACCATCAGGCTTCCAAGCAGCTCTCAAGGAAACTCAGTTTTCACACTCTATGCTTTGTGACCTTTCTATGGCTAGGACTGAAATGAACCTGGTAGAGCATCCCACACAAACGAATGCTCCACATGCGGGTTTCACATGCCACCAACTCCACATTCACAGGCAACTTCAGCGCCACAGGTGTTTTCAGATAGCCCTCAAAGCAAAGGCTCTAGACGCAAATATTGGTGTGAGAGCTAATTCAATCAAGGAAACACTGCATGTTGGTGAAGGGCATATTGAAGAAGGATCAACCGAGTGGTTCTTGTGGGAGAACAACTCCATTTGGCTCACTAACTTCACACACCATCAGGCTTCCAAGCAGCTCTCAAGGAAACTCAGTTTTCACACTCTATGCTTAATGCCCTTTGTGTGCCTAGGACTGAAATGAAGCTTGGTCAGCATCCCACACAAACGAATGCTCCACATGCGGGTTTCACATGCCACCAACTCCACATTCACAGGCAACTTCAGCGCCACAGCCGTTTTCAGATAGCCCTCAATGCAAAGGCTCTAGACGCAAATATTGGTGTGAGAGCTAATTCAATCAAGGAAACACTGCATGTTGGTGAAGGGCATATTGAAGAAGGATCAGCCGAGTGGTTCTTGTGGGAGAACAACTCCATTTGGCTCACTAACTTCACACACCATCAGGCTTCCAAGCAGCTCTCAAGGAAACTCAGTTTTCACACTCTATGCTTAGTGCCCTTTGAGTGCATTATCTAGGAATGAACCTGGTAGAGCATCCCACACAAACGAATGCTCCACATGCGGGTTTCACATGCCACCAACTCCACATTCACAGGCAACTTCAGCGCCACAGCCGTTTTCAGATAGCCCACAATGCAAAGGCTCTAGACGCAAATATTGGTGTGAGAGCTAATTCAATCAAGGAAACACTGCATGTTGGTGAAGGGCATATTGAAGAAGGATCAGCCGAGTGGTTCTTGTGGGAGAACAACTCCATTTGGCTCACTAACTTCACACACCATCAGGCTTCCAAGCAGCTCTCAAGGAAACTCAGTTTTCACACTCTATGCTTAGTGCCCTTTGTATGGCTAGGACGGAAATGAACCTGGTAGAGCATCCCACACAAACGAATGCTCCACATGCGGGTTTCACATGCCACCAACTCCACATTCACAGGCAACTTCAGCGCCACAGCCGTTTTCAGATAGCCCTCAATGCAAAGGCTCTAGACGCAAATATTGGTGTGAGAGCTAATTCAATCAAGGAAACACTGCATGTTGGTGAAGGGCATATTGAAGAAGGATCAGCCGAGTGGTTCTTGTGGGAGAACAACTCCATTTGGCTCCCTAACTTCACACACCATCAGGCTTCCAAGCAGCTCTCAAGGAAACTCAGTTTTCACACTCTATGCTTAATGCCCTTTGTGTGCCTAGGACTGAAATGAAGCTTGGTCAGCATCCCACACAAACGAATGCTCCACATGCGGGTTTCACATGCCACCAACTCCACATTCACAGGCAACTTCAGCGCCACAGCCGTTTTCAGATAGCCCTCAATGCAAAGGCTCTAGACGCAAATATTGGTGTGAGAGCTAATTCAATCAAGGAAACACTGCATGTTGGTGAAGGGCATATTGAAGAAGGATCAGCCGAGTGGTTCTTGTGGGAGAACAACTCCATTTGGCTCACTAACTTCACACACCATCAGGCTTCCAAGCAGCTCTCAAGGAAACTCAGTTTTCACACTCTATGCTTAATGCCCTTTGTGTGCCTAGGACTGAAATGAAGCTTGGTCAGCATCCCACACAAACGAATGCTCCACATGCGGGTTTCACATGCCACCAACTCCACATTCACAGGCAACTTCAGCGCCACAGCCGTTTTCAGATAGCTCTCAATGCAAAGGCTCTAGACGCAAATATTGGTGTGAGAGCTAATTCAATCAAGGAAACACTGCATGTTGGTGAAGGGCATATTGAAGAAGGATCAGCCGAGTGGTTCTTGTGGGAGAACAACTCCATTTGGCTCCCTAACTTCACACACCATCAGGCTTCCAAGCAGCTCTCAAGGAAACTCAGTTTTCACACTCTATGCTTAGTGCCCTTTGAGTGCATTATCTAGGAATGAACCTGGTAGAGCATCCCACACAAACGAATGCTCCACATGCGGGTTTCACATGCCACCAATTCCACATTCACAGGCAACTTCAGCGCCACAGCCATTTTCAGATAGCCCTCAATGCAAAGGCTCTAGACGCAAATATTGGTGTGAGAGCTAATTCAATCAAGGAAACACTGCATGTTGGTGAAGGGCATATTGAAGAAGGATCAGCCGAGTGGTTCTTGTGGGAGAACAACTCCATTTGGCTCACTAACTTCACACACCATCAGGCTTCCAAGCAGCTCTCAAGGAAACTCAGTTTTCACACTCTATGCTTAGTGCCCTTAGTATGGCTAGGACTGAAATGAACCTGGTAGAGCATCCCACACAAACGAATGCTCCACATGCGGGTTTCACATGCCACCAACTCCACATTCACAGGCAACTTCAGCGCCACAGCTGTTTTCAGATAGCCCTCAATGCAAAGGCTCTGGACGCAAATATTGGTGTGAGAGCTAATTCAATCAAGGAAACACTGCATGTTGGTGAAGGGCATATTGAAGAAGGATCAGCTGAGTGGTTCTTGTGGGAGAACAACTCCATTTGGCTGACTAACTTCACACACCATCAGGCTTCCAAGCAGCTCTCAAGGAAACTCAGTTTTCACACTCTATGCTTAGTGGTCTTTGTGTGGCTAGGACTGAAATGAAGCTTGGTCAGCATCCCACACAAACGAATGCTCCACATGCGGGTTTCACATGCCACCAACTCCACATTCACAGGCAACTTCAGCGCCACAGCCGTTTTCAGATAGCCCTCAATGCAAAGGCTCTAGACGCAAATATTGGTGTGAGAGCTAATTCAATCAAGGAAACACTGCATGTTGGTGAAGGGCATATTGAAGAAGGATCAGCCGAGTGGTTCTTGTGGGAGAACAACTCCATTTGGCTCACTAACTTCACACAACATCAGGCTTCCAAGCAGCTCTCAAGGAAACTCAGTTTTCACACTCTATGCTTAGTGCCCTTTGTATGGCTAGGACTGAAATGAACCTGGTAGAGCATCCCACACAAACGAATGCTCCACATGCGGGTTTCACATGCCACCAACTCCACATTCACAGGCAACTTCAGCTCCACAGCCGTTTTCAGATAGCCTTCAATGCAAAGGCTCTAGACGCAAATATTGGTGTGAGAGCTAATTCAATCAAGGAAACACTGCATGTTGGTGAAGGGCATATTGAAGAAGGATCAACCGAGTGGTTCTTGTGGGAGAACAACTCCATTTGGCTCACTAACTTCACACACCATCAGGCTTCCAAGCAGCTCTCAAGGAAACTCAGTTTTCACACTCTATGTTTAGTGCCCTTTGAGTGCATTATCCAGGAATGAACTTGGTAGAGCATCCCACACAAACGAATGCTCCACATGCGGGTTTCACATGCCACCAACTCCACATTCACAGGCAACTTCAGCGCCACAGCCGTTTTCAGATAGCCCTCAATGCAAAGGCTCTAGACGCAAATATTGGTGTGAGAGCTAATTCAATCAAGGAAACACTGCATGTTGGTGAAGGGCATAATGAAGAAGGATCAGCCGAGTGGTTCTTGTGGGAGAACAACTCCATTTGGCTCACTAACTTCACACACCATCAGGCTTCCAAGCAGCTCTCAAGGAAACTCAGTTTTCACACTCTATGCTTAGTGCCCTTTGAGTGCATTATCTAGGAATGAACCTGGTAGAGCATCCCACACAAACGAATGCTCCACATGCGGGTTTCACATGCCACCAACTCCACATTTTCAGGCAACTTCAGCGCCACAGCCGTTTTCAGATAGCCCACAATGCAAAGGCTCTAGACGCAAATATTGGTGTGAGAGCTAATTCAATCAAGGAAACACTGCATGTTGGTGAAGGGCATATTGAAGAAGGATCAGCCGAGTGGTTCTTGTGGGAGAACAACTCCACTTGGTTCACTAACTTCACACACCATCAGGCTTCCAAGCAGCTCTCAAGGAAACTCAGTTTTCACACTCTATGCTTAGTGCCCTTTGTGTGACTAGGAATGAAATGAAGCTTGGTCAGCATCCCACACAAACGAATGCTCCACATGCGGGTTTCACATGCCACCAACTCCACATTCATAGGCAACTTCAGCGCCACAACCGTTTTCAGATAGCCCTCAATGCAAAGGCTCTAGACGCAAATATTGGTGTGAGAGCTAATTCAATCAAGGAAACACTGCATGTTGCTGAAGGGCATATTGAAGAAGGATCAGCCGAGTGGTTCTTGTGGGAGAACAACTCCATTTGGCTCACTAACTTCACACACCATCAGGCTTCCAAGCAGCTCTCAAGGAAACTCAGTTTTCACACTCTATGCTTAGTGCCCTTTGAGTGCATTGTCTAGGAATGAACCTGGTAGAGCATCCCACACAAACGAATGCTCCACATGCGGGTTTCACATGCCACCAACTCCACATTCACAGGCAACTTCAGCGCCACAGCCGTTTTCAGATAGCCCTCAATGCAAAGGCTCTAGACGCAAATATTGGTGTGAGAGCTAATTCAATCAAGGAAACACTGCATGTTGGTGAAGGGCATATTGAAGAAGGATCAGCCGAGTGGTTCTTGTGGGAGAACAACTCCATTTGGCTCACTAACTTCACACACCATCAGGCTTCCAAGCAGCTCTCAAGGAAACTCAGTTTTCACACTCTATGCTTAGTGCCCTTTGAGTGCATTATCTAGGAATGAACCTGGTAGAGCATCCCACACAAACGAATGCTCCACATGCGGGTTTCACATGCCACCAACTCCACATTCACAGGCAACTTCAGCGCCACAGCCGTTTTCAGATAGCCCACAATGCAAAGGCTCTAGACGCAAATATTGGTGTGAGAGCTAATTCAATCAAGGAAACACTGCATGTTGGTGAAGGGCATATTGAAGAAGGATCAGCCGAGTGGTTCTTGTGGGAGAACAACTCCATTTGGCTCACTAACTTCACACACCATCAGGCTTCCAAGCAGCTCTCAAGGAAACTCAGTTTTCACACTCTATGCTTAGTGCCCTTTGTATGGCTAGGACGGAAATGAACCTGGTAGAGTATCCCACACAAACGAATGCTCCACATGCGGGTTTCACATGCCACCAACTCCACATTCACAGGCAACTTCAGCGCCACAGCTGTTTTCAGATAGCCCTCAATGCAAAGGCTCTAGACGCAAATATTGGTGTGAGAGCTAATTCAATCAAGGAAACACTGCATGTTGGTGAAGGGCATATTGAAGAAGGATCAGCTGAGTGGTTCTTGTGGGAGAACAACTCCATTTGGCTCACTAACTTCACACACCATCAGGCTTCCAAGCAGCTCTCAAGGAAACTCAGTTTTCACACTCTATGCTTAGTGGTCTTTGTGTGGCTAGGACTGAAATGAAGCTTGGTCAGCATCCCACACAAACGAATGCTCCACATGCGGGTTTCACATGCCACCAACTCCACATTCACAGGCAACTTCAGCGCCACAGCCGTTTTCAGATAGCCCTCAATGCAAAGGCTCTAGACGCAAATATTGGTGTGAGAGCTAATTCAATCAAGGAAACACTGCATGTTGGTGAAGGGCATATTGAAGAAGGATCAGCCGAGTGGTTCTTGTGGGAGAACAACTCCATTTGGCTCACGAACTTCACACACCATCAGGCTTCCAAGCAGCTCTCAAGGAAACTCAGTTTTCACACTCTATGCTTAGTGCCCTTTGAGTGCATTATCTAGGAATGAACCTGGTAGAGCATCCCACACAAACGAATGCTCCACATGCGGGTTTCACATGCCACCAACTCCACATTCACAGGCAACTTCAGCGCCACAGCCGTTTTCAGATAGCCCACAATGCAAAGGCTCTAGACGCAAATATTGGTGTGAGAGCTAATTCAATCAAGGAAACACTGCATGTTGGTGAAGGGCATATTGAAGAAGGATCAGCCGAGTGGTTCTTGTGGGAGAACAACTCCATTTGGCTCCCTAACTTCACACACCATCAGGCTTCCAAGCAGCTCTCAAGGAAACTCAGTTTTCACACTCTATGCTTAGTGCCCTTTGAGTGCATTATCTAGGAATGAACCTGGTAGAGCATCCCACACAAACGAATGCTCCACATGCGGGTTTCACATGCCACCAACTCCACATTCACAGGCAACTTCAGCGCCACAGCCGTTTTCAGATAGCCCTCAATGCAAAGGCCCTAGACGCAAATATTGGTGTGAGAGCTAATTCAATCAAGGAAACACTGCATGTTGGTGAAGGGCATATTGAAGAAGGATCAACCGAGTGGTTCTTGTGGGAGAACAACTCCATTTGGCTCACGAACTTCACACACCATCAGGCTTCCAAGCAGCTCTCAAGGAAACTCAGTTTTCACACTCTATGCTTAGTGCCCTTTGTGTGCCTAGGACTGAAATGAAGCTTGGTCAGCATCCCACACAAACGAATGCTCCACATGCGGGTTTCACATGCCACCAACTCCACATTCACAGGCAACTTCAGCGGCACAGCCGTTTTCAGATAGCCCTCAATGCAAAGGCTCTAGACGCAAATATTGGTGTGAGAGCTAATTCAATCAAGGAAACACTGCATGTTGGTGAAGGGCATATTGAAGAAGGATCAGCCGAGTGGTTCTTGTGGGAGAACAACTCCATTTGGCTCACTAACTTCACACACCATCAGGCTTCCAAGCAGCTCTCAAGGAAACTCAGTTTTCACACTCTATGCTTAGTGCCCTTTCTATGGCTAGGACTGAAATGAACCTGGTAGAGCATCCCACACAAACGAATGCTCCACATGCGGGTTTCACATGCCACCAACTCCACATTCACAGGCAACTTCAGCGCCACAGCCGTTTTCAGATAGCCCTCAATGCAAAGGCTCTAGACGCAAATATTGGTGTGAGAGCTAATTCAATCAAGGAAACACTGCATGTTGGTGAAGGGCATATTGAAGAAGGATCAGCCGAGTGGTTCTTGTGGGAGAACAACTCCATTTGGCTCACTAACTTCACACACCATCAGGCTTCCAAGCAGCTCTCAAGGAAACTCAGTTTTCACACTCTATGCTTAATGCCCTTTGTGTGCCTAGGACTGAAATGAAGCTTGGTCAGCATCCCACACAAACGAATGCTCCACATGCGGGTTTCACATGCCACCAACTCCACATTCACAGGCAACTTCAGCGCCACAGCCGTTTTCAGATAGCTCTCAATGCAAAGGCTCTAGACGCAAATATTGGTGTGAGAGCTAATTCAATCAAGGAAACACTGCATGTTGGTGAAGGGCATATTGAAGAAGGATCAGCCGAGTGGTTCTTGTGGGAGAACAACTCCATTTGGCTCACTAACTTCACACACCATCAGGCTTCCAAGCAGCTCTCAAGGAAACTCAGTTTTCACACTCTATGCTTAGTGCCCTTTGTGTGCCTAGGACTGAAATGAAGCTTGGTCAGCATCCCACACAAACGAATGCTCCACATGCGGGTTTCACATGCCACCAACTCCACATTCACAGGCAACTTCAGCGGCACAGCCGTTTTCAGATAGCCCTCAATGCAAAGGCTCTAGACGCAAATATTGGTGTGAGAGCTAATTCAATCAAGGAAACACTGCATGTTGGTGAAGGGCATATTGAAGAAGGATCAGCCGAGTGGTTCTTGTGGGAGAACAACTCCATTTGGCTCACTAACTTCACACACCATCAGGCTTCCAAGCAGCTCTCAAGGAAACTCAGTTTTCACACTCTATGCTTAGTGCCCTTTCTATGGCTAGGACTGAAATGAACCTGGTAGAGCATCCCACACAAACGAATGCTCCACATGCGGGTTTCACATGCCACCAACTCCACATTCACAGGCAACTTCAGCGCCACAGCCGTTTTCAGATAGCCCTCAATGCAAAGGCTCTAGACGCAAATATTGGTGTGAGAGCTAATTCAATCAAGGAAACACTGCATGTTGGTGAAGGGCATATTGAAGAAGGATCAACCGAGTGGTTCTTGTGGGAGAACAACTCCATTTGGCTCACTAACTTCACACACCATCAGGCTTCCAAGCAGCTCTCAAGGAAACTCAGTTTTCACACTCTATGTTTAGTGCCCTTTGAGTGCATTATCCAGGAATGAACTTGGTAGAGCATCCCACACAAACGAATGCTCCACATGCGGGTTTCACATGCCACCAACTCCACATTCACAGGCAACTTCAGCGCCACAGCCGTTTTCAGATAGCCCTCAATGCAAAGGCTCTAGACGCAAATATTGGTGTGAGAGCTAATTCAATCAAGGAAACACTGCATGTTGGTGAAGGGCATAATGAAGAAGGATCAGCCGAGTGGTTCTTGTGGGAGAACAACTCCATTTGGCTCACTAACTTCACACACCATCAGGCTTCCAAGCAGCTCTCAAGGAAACTCAGTTTTCACACTCTATGCTTAGTGCCCTTTGAGTGCATTATCTAGGAATGAACCTGGTAGAGCATCCCACACAAACGAATGCTCCACATGCGGGTTTCACATGCCACCAACTCCACATTCACAGGCAACTTCAGCGCCACAGCCGTTTTCAGATAGCCCACAATGCAAAGGCTCTAGACGCAAATATTGGTGTGAGAGCTAATTCAATCAAGGAAACACTGCATGTTGGTGAAGGGCATATTGAAGAAGGATCAGCCGAGTGGTTCTTGTGGGAGAACAACTCCACTTGGCTCACTAACTTCACACACCATCAGGCTTCCAAGCAGCTCTCAAGGAAACTCAGTTTTCACACTCTATGCTTAGTGCCCTTTGTGTGACTAGGAATGAAATGAAGCTTGGTCAGCATCCCACACAAACGAATGCTCCACATGCGGGTTTCACATGCCACCAACTCCACATTCATAGGCAACTTCAGCGCCACAACCGTTTTCAGATAGCCCTCAATGCAAAGGCTCTAGACGCAAATATTGGTGTGAGAGCTAATTCAATCAAGGAAACACTGCATGTTGGTGAAGGGCATATTGAAGAAGGATCAGCCGAGTGGTTCTTGTGGGAGAACAACTCCATTTGGCTCACTAACTTCACACACCATCAGGCTTCCAAGCAGCTCTCAAGGAAACTCAGTTTTCACACTCTATGCTTAGTGCCCTTTCTATGGCTAGGACTGAAATGAACCTGGTAGAGCATCCCACACAAACGAATGCTCCACATGCGGGTTTCACATGCCACCAACTCCACATTCACAGGCAACTTCAGCGCCACAGCCGTTTTCAGATAGCCCTCAATGCAAAGGCTCTAGACGCAAATATTGGTGTGAGAGCTAATTCAATCAAGGAAACACTGCATGTTGGTGAAGGGCATATTGAAGAAGGATCAGCCGAGTGGTTCTTGTGGGAGAACAACTCCATTTGGCTCACTAACTTCACACACCATCAGGCTTCCAAGCAGCTCTCAAGGAAACTCAGTTTTCACACTCTATGCTTAATGCCCTTTGTGTGCCTAGGACTGAAATGAAGCTTGGTCAGCATCCCACACAAACGAATGCTCCACATGCGGGTTTCACATGCCACCAACTCCACATTCACAGGCAACTTCAGCGCCACAGCCGTTTTCAGATAGCTCTCAATGCAAAGGCTCTAGACGCAAATATTGGTGTGAGAGCTAATTCAATCAAGGAAACACTGCATGTTGGTGAAGGGCATATTGAAGAAGGATCAGCCGAGTGGTTCTTGTGGGAGAACAACTCCATTTGGCTCACTAACTTCACACACCATCAGGCTTCCAAGCAGCTCTCAAGGAAACTCAGTTTTCACACTCTATGCTTAGTGCCCTTTGTGTGCCTAGGACTGAAATGAAGCTTGGTCAGCATCCCACACAAACGAATGCTCCACATGCGGGTTTCACATGCCACCAACTCCACATTCACAGGCAACTTCAGCGGCACAGCCGTTTTCAGATAGCCCTCAATGCAAAGGCTCTAGACGCAAATATTGGTGTGAGAGCTAATTCAATCAAGGAAACACTGCATGTTGGTGAAGGGCATATTGAAGAAGGATCAGCCGAGTGGTTCTTGTGGGAGAACAACTCCATTTGGCTCACTAACTTCACACACCATCAGGCTTCCAAGCAGCTCTCAAGGAAACTCAGTTTTCACACTCTATGCTTAGTGCCCTTTCTATGGCTAGGACTGAAATGAACCTGGTAGAGCATCCCACACAAACGAATGCTCCACATGCGGGTTTCACATGCCACCAACTCCACATTCACAGGCAACTTCAGCGCCACAGCCGTTTTCAGATAGCCCTCAATGCAAAGGCTCTAGACGCAAATATTGGTGTGAGAGCTAATTCAATCAAGGAAACACTGCATGTTGGTGAAGGGCATATTGAAGAAGGATCAACCGAGTGGTTCTTGTGGGAGAACAACTCCATTTGGCTCACTAACTTCACACACCATCAGGCTTCCAAGCAGCTCTCAAGGAAACTCAGTTTTCACACTCTATGTTTAGTGCCCTTTGAGTGCATTATCCAGGAATGAACTTGGTAGAGCATCCCACACAAACGAATGCTCCACATGCGGGTTTCACATGC
The DNA here is from genome assembly GCF_030435755.1 of Ochotona princeps. Taxonomy (NCBI): domain Eukaryota; kingdom Metazoa; phylum Chordata; class Mammalia; order Lagomorpha; family Ochotonidae; genus Ochotona; species Ochotona princeps. Next base: position 11,303 of record NW_026697836.1, on the reverse strand, counting down.
CACCAACTCCACATTCACAGGCAACTTCAGCGCCACAGCCGTTTTCAGATAGCCCACAATGCAAAGGCTCTAGACGCAAATATTGGTGTGAGAGCTAATTCAATCAAGGAAACACTGCATGTTGGTGAAGGGCATATTGAAGAAGGATCAGCCGAGTGGTTCTTGTGGGAGAACAACTCCACTTGGCTCACTAACTTCACACACCATCAGGCTTCCAAGCAGCTCTCAAGGAAACTCAGTTTTCACACTCTATGCTTAGTGCCCTTTGTGTGACTAGGAATGAAATGAAGCTTGGTCAGCATCCCACACAAACGAATGCTCCACATGCGGGTTTCACATGCCACCAACTCCACATTCATAGGCAACTTCAGCGCCACAACCGTTTTCAGATAGCCCTCAATGCAAAGGCTCTAGACGCAAATATTGGTGTGAGAGCTAATTCAATCAAGGAAACACTGCATGTTGGTGAAGGGCATATTGAAGAAGGATCAGCCGAGTGGTTCTTGTGGGAGAACAACTCCATTTGGCTCACTAACTTCACACACCATCAGGCTTCCAAGCAGCTCTCAAGGAAACTCAGTTTTCACACTCTATGCTTAGTGCCCTTTCTATGGCTAGGACTGAAATGAACCTGGTAGAGCATCCCACACAAACGAATGCTCCACATGCGGGTTTCACATGCCACCAACTCCACATTCACAGGCAACTTCAGCGCCACAGCCGTTTTCAGATAGCCCTCAATGCAAAGGCTCTAGACGCAAATATTGGTGTGAGAGCTAATTCAATCAAGGAAACACTGCATGTTGGTGAAGGGCATATTGAAGAAGGATCAGCCGAGTGGTTCTTGTGGGAGAACAACTCCATTTGGCTCACTAACTTCACACACCATCAGGCTTCCAAGCAGCTCTCAAGGAAACTCAGTTTTCACACTCTATGCTTAATGCCCTTTGTGTGCCTAGGACTGAAATGAAGCTTGGTCAGCATCCCACACAAACGAATGCTCCACATGCGGGTTTCACATGCCACCAACTCCACATTCACAGGCAACTTCAGCGCCACAGCCGTTTTCAGATAGCTCTCAATGCAAAGGCTCTAGACGCAAATATTGGTGTGAGAGCTAATTCAATCAAGGAAACACTGCATGTTGGTGAAGGGCATATTGAAGAAGGATCAGCCGAGTGGTTCTTGTGGGAGAACAACTCCATTTGGCTCACTAACTTCACACACCATCAGGCTTCCAAGCAGCTCTCAAGGAAACTCAGTTTTCACACTCTATGCTTAGTGCCCTTTGTGTGCCTAGGACTGAAATGAAGCTTGGTCAGCATCCCACACAAACGAATGCTCCACATGCGGGTTTCACATGCCACCAACTCCACATTCACAGGCAACTTCAGCGGCACAGCCGTTTTCAGATAGCCCTCAATGCAAAGGCTCTAGACGCAAATATTGGTGTGAGAGCTAATTCAATCAAGGAAACACTGCATGTTGGTGAAGGGCATATTGAAGAAGGATCAGCCGAGTGGTTCTTGTGGGAGAACAACTCCATTTGGCTCACTAACTTCACACACCATCAGGCTTCCAAGCAGCTCTCAAGGAAACTCAGTTTTCACACTCTATGCTTAGTGCCCTTTGTATGGCTAGGACTGAAATGAACCTGGTAGAGCATCCCACACAAACGAATGCTCCACATGCGGGTTTCACATGCCACCAACTCCACATTCACAGGCAACTTCAGCGCCACAGCCGTTTTCAGATAGCCCTCAATGCAAAGGCTCTAGACGCAAATATTGGTGTGAGAGCTAATTCAATCAAGGAAACACTGCATGTTGGTGAAGGGCATATTGAAGAAGGATCAACCGAGTGGTTCTTGTGGGAGAACAACTCCATTTGGCTCACTAACTTCACACACCATCAGGCTTCCAAGCAGCTCTCAAGGAAACTCAGTTTTCACACTCTATGCTTAGTGCCCTTTGTGTGACTAGGAATGAAATGAAGCTTGGTCAGCATCCCACACAAACGAATGCTCCACATGCGGGTTTCACATGCCACCAACTCCACATTCACAGGCAACTTCAGCGCCACAGCCGTTTTCAGATAGCCCACAATGCAAAGGCTCTAGACGCAAATATTGGTGTGAGAGCTAATTCAATCAAGGAAACACTGCATGTTGGTGAAGGGCATATTGAAGAAGGATCAGCCGAGTGGTTCTTGTGGGAGAACAACTCCATTTGGCTCACTAACTTCACACACCATCAGGCTTCCAAGCAGCTCTCAAGGAAACTCAGTTTTCACACTCTATGCTTAGTGCCCTTTGAGTGCATTATCTAGGAATGAACCTGGTAGAGCATCCCACACAAACGAATGCTCCACATGCGGGTTTCACATGCCACCAACTCCACATTCACAGGCAACTTCAGCGCCACAGCCGTTTTCAGATAGCCCTCAATGCAAAGGCCCTAGACGCAAATATTGGTGTGAGAGCTAATTCAATCAAGGAAACACTGCATGTTGGTGAAGGGCATATTGAAGAAGGATCAACCGAGTGGTTCTTGTGGGAGAACAACTCCATTTGGCTCACGAACTTCACACACCATCAGGCTTCCAAGCAGCTCTCAAGGAAACTCAGTTTTCACACTCTATGCTTAGTGCCCTTTGTGTGCCTAGGACTGAAATGAAGCTTGGTCAGCATCCCACACAAACGAATGCTCCACATGCGGGTTTCACATGCCACCAACTCCACATTCACAGGCAACTTCAGCGGCACAGCCGTTTTCAGATAGCCCTCAATGCAAAGGCTCTAGACGCAAATATTGGTGTGAGAGCTAATTCAATCAAGGAAACACTGCATGTTGGTGAAGGGCATATTGAAGAAGGATCAGCCGAGTGGTTCTTGTGGGAGAACAACTCCATTTGGCTCACTAACTTCACACACCATCAGGCTTCCAAGCAGCTCTCAAGGAAACTCAGTTTTCACACTCTATGCTTAGTGCCCTTTCTATGGCTAGGACTGAAATGAACCTGGTAGAGCATCCAACACAAACGAATGCTCCACATGCGGGTTTCACATGCCACCAACTCCACATTCACAGGCAACTTCAGCGCCACAGCCGTTTTCAGATAGCCCTCAATGCAAAGGCTCTAGACGCAAATATTGGTGTGAGAGCTAATTCAATCAAGGAAACACTGCATGTTGGTGAAGGGCATATTGAAGAAGGATCAACCGAGTGGTTCTTGTGGGAGAACAACTCCATTTGGCTCACTAACTTCACACACCATCAGGCTTCCAAGCAGCTCTCAAGGAAACTCAGTTTTCACACTCTATGTTTAGTGCCCTTTGAGTGCATTATCCAGGAATGAACTTGGTAGAGCATCCCACACAAACGAATGCTCCACATGCGGGTTTCACATGCCACCAACTCCACATTCACAGGCAACTTCAGCGCCACAGCCGTTTTCAGATAGCCCTCAATGCAAAGGCTCTAGACGCAAATATTGGTGTGAGAGCTAATTCAATCAAGGAAACACTGCATGTTGGTGAAGGGCATAATGAAGAAGGATCAGCCGAGTGGTTCTTGTGGGAGAACAACTCCATTTGGCTCACTAACTTCACACACCATCAGGCTTCCAAGCAGCTCTCAAGGAAACTCAGTTTCCACACTCTATGCTTAGTGCCCTTTGAGTGCATTATCTAGGAATGAACCTGGTAGAGCATCCCACACAAACGAATGCTCCACATGCGGGTTTCACATGCCACCAACTCCACATTCTCAGGCAACTTCAGCGCCACAGCCGTTTTCAGATAGCCCACAATGCAAAGGCTCTAGACGCAAATATTGGTGTGAGAGCTAATTCAATCAAGGAAACACTGCATGTTGGTGAAGGGCATATTGAAGAAGGATCAGCCGAGTGGTTCTTGTGGGAGAACAACTCCACTTGGCTCACTAACTTCACACACCATCAGGCTTCCAAGCAGCTCTCAAGGAAACTCAGTTTTCACACTCTATGCTTAGTGCCCTTTGTGTGACTAGGAATGAAATGAAGCTTGGTCAGCATCCCACACAAACGAATGCTCCACATGCGGGTTTCACATGCCACCAACTCCACATTCACAGGCAACTTCAGCGCCACAGCCGTTTTCAGATAGCCCACAATGCAAAGGCTCTAGACGCAAATATTGGTGTGAGAGCTAATTCAATCAAGGAAACACTGCATGTTGGTGAAGGGCATATTGAAGAAGGATCAGCCGAGTGGTTCTTGTGGGAGAACAACTCCATTTGGCTCCCTAACTTCACACACCATCAGGCTTCCAAGCAGCTCTCAAGGAAACTCAGTTTTCACACTCTATGCTTAGTGCCCTTTGAGTGCATTATCTAGGAATGAACCTGGTAGAGCATCCCACACAAACGAATGCTCCACATGCGGGTTTCACATGCCACCAACTCCACATTGACAGGCAACTTCAGCGCCACAGCCGTTTTCAGATAGCCCACAATGCAAAGGCTCTAGACGCAAATATTGGTGTGAGAGCTAATTCAATCAAGGAAACACTGCATGTTGGTGAAGGGCATATTGAAGAAGGATCAGCCGAGTGGTTCTTGTGGGAGAACAACTCCATTTGGCTCACTAACTTCACACACCATCAGGCTTCCAAGCAGCTCTCAAGGAAACTCAGTTTTCACACTCTATGCTTAGTGCCCTTTGAGTGCATTATCTAGGAATTAACCTGGTAGAGCATCCCACACAAACGAATGCTCCACATGCGGGTTTCACATGCCACCAACTCCACATTCACAGGCAACTTCAGCGCCACAGCCGTTTTCAGATAGCCCTCAATGCAAAGGCCCTAGACGCAAATATTGGTGTGAGAGCTAATTCAATCAAGGAAACACTGCATGTTGGTGAAGGGCATATTGAAGAAGGATCAACCGAGTGGTTCTTGTGGGAGAACAACTCCATTTGGCTCACGAACTTCACACACCATCAGGCTTCCAAGCAGCTCTCAAGGAAACTCAGTTTTCACACTCTATGCTTAGTGCCCTTTGTGTGCCTAGGACTGAAATGAAGCTTGGTCAGCATCCCACACAAACGAATGCTCCACATGCGGGTTTCACATGCCACCAACTCCACATTCACAGGCAACTTCAGCGGCACAGCCTTTTTCAGATAGCCCTCAATGCAAAGGCTCTAGACGCAAATATTGGTGTGAGAGCTAATTCAATCAAGGAAACACTGCATGTTGGTGAAGGGCATATTGAAGAAGGATCAGCCGAGTGGTTCTTGTGGGAGAACAACTCCATTTGGCTCACTAACTTCACACACCATCAGGCTTCCAAGCAGCTCTCAAGGAAACTCAGTTTTCACACTCTATGCTTAGTGCCCTTTCTATGGCTAGGACTGAAATGAACCTGGTAGAGCATCCCACACAAACGAATGCTCCACATGCGGGTTTCACATGCCACCAACTCCACATTCACAGGCAACTTCAGCGCCACAGCCGTTTTCAGATAGCCCTCAATGCAAAGGCTCTAGACGCAAATATTGGTGTGAGAGCTAATTCAATCAAGGAAACACTGCATGTTGGTGAAGGGCATATTGAAGAAGGATCAGCCGAGTGGTTCTTGTGGGAGAACAACTCCATTTGGCTCACTAACTTCACACAACATCAGGCTTCCAAGCAGCTCTCAAGGAAACTCAGTTTTCACACTCTATGCTTAATGCCCTTTGTGTGCCTAGGACTGAAATGAAGCTTGGTCAGCATCCCACACAAACGAATGCTCCACATGCGGGTTTCACATGCCACCAACTCCACATTCACAGGCAACTTCAGCGCCACAGCCGTTTTCAGATAGCTCTCAATGCAAAGGCTCTAGACGCAAATATTGGTGTGAGAGCTAATTCAATCAAGGAAACACTGCATGTTGGTGAAGGGCATATTGAAGAAGGATCAGCCGAGTGGTTCTTGTGGGAGAACAACTCCATTTGGCTCACTAACTTCACACACCATCAGGCTTCCAAGCAGCTCTCAAGGAAACTCAGTTTTCACACTCTATGCTTAGTGCCCTTTGCGTGCCTAGGACTGAAATGAAGCTTGGTCAGCATCCCACACAAACGAATGCTCCACATGCGGGTTTCACATGCCACCAACTCCACATTCACAGGCAACTTCAGCGGCACAGCCGTTTTCAGATAGCCCTCAATGCAAAGGCTCTAGACGCAAATATTGGTGTGAGAGCTAATTCAATCAAGGAAACACTGCATGTTGGTGAAGGGCATATTGAAGAAGGATCAGCCGAGTGGTTCTTGTGGGAGAACAACTCCATTTGGCTCACTAACTTCACACACCATCAGGCTTCCAAGCAGCTCTCAAGGAAACTCAGTTTTCACACTCTATGCTTAGTGCCCTTTCTATGGCTAGGACTGAAATGAACCTGGTAGAGCATCCCACACAAACGAATGCTCCACATGCGGGTTTCACATGCCACCAACTCCACATTCACAGGCAACTTCAGCGCCACAGCCGTTTTCAGATAGCCCTCAATGCAAAGGCTCTAGACGCAAATATTGGTGTGAGAGCTAATTCAATCAAGGAAACACTGCATGTTGGTGAAGGGCATATTGAAGAAGGATCAACCGAGTGGTTCTTGTGGGAGAACAACTCCATTTGGCTCACTAACTTCACACACCATCAGGCTTCCAAGCAGCTCTCAAGGAAACTCAGTTTTCACACTCTATGTTTAGTGCCCTTTGAGTGCATTATCCAGGAATGAACTTGGTAGAGCATCCCACACAAACGAATGCTCCACATGCGGGTTTCACATGCCACCAACTCCACATTCACAGGCAACTTCAGCGCCACAGCCGTTTTCAGATAGCCCTCAATGCAAAGGCTCTAGACGCAAATATTGGTGTGAGAGCTAATTCAATCAAGGAAACACTGCATGTTGGTGAAGGGCATATTGAAGAAGGATCAGCCGAGTGGTTCTTGTGGGAGAACAACTCCATTTGGCTCACTAACTTCACACACCATCAGGCTTCCAAGCAGCTCTCAAGGAAACTCAGTTTTCACACTCTATGCTTAGTGCCCTTTGTGTGCCTAGGACTGAAATGAAGCTTGGTCAGCATCCCACACAAACGAATGCTCCACATGCGGGTTTCACATGCCACCAACTCCACATTCACAGGCAACTTCAGCGGCACAGCCGTTTTCAGATAGCCCTCAATGCAAAGGCTCTAGACGCAAATATTGGTGTGAGAGCTAATTCAATCAAGGAAACACTGCATGTTGGTGAAGGGCATATTGAAGAAGGATCAGCCGAGTGGTTCTTGTGGGAGAACAACTCCATTTGGCTCACTAACTTCACACACCATCAGGCTTCCAAGCAGCTCTCAAGGAAACTCAGTTTTCACACTCTATGCTTAGTGCCCTTTCTATGGCTAGGACTGAAATGAACCTGGTAGAGCATCCCACACAAACGAATGCTCCACATGCGGGTTTCACATGCCACCAACTCCACATTCACAGGCAACTTCAGCGCCACAGCCGTTTTCAGATAGCCCTCAATGCAAAGGCTCTAGACGCAAATATTGGTGTGAGAGCTAATTCAATCAAGGAAACACTGCATGTTGGTGAAGGGCATATTGAAGAAGGATCAACCGAGTGGTTCTTGTGGGAGAACAACTCCATTTGGCTCACTAACTTCACACACCATCAGGCTTCCAAGCAGCTCTCAAGGAAACTCAGTTTTCACACTCTATGTTTAGTGCCCTTTGAGTGCATTATCCAGGAATGAACTTGGTAGAGCATCCCACACAAACGAATGCTCCACATGCGGGTTTCACATGCCACCAACTCCACATTCACAGGCAACTTCAGCGCCACAGCCGTTTTCAGATAGCCCTCAATGCAAAGGCTCTAGACGCAAATATTGGTGTGAGAGCTAATTCAATCAAGGAAACACTGCATGTTGGTGAAGGGCATAATGAAGAAGGATCAGCCGAGTGGTTCTTGTGGGAGAACAACTCCATTTGGCTCACTAACTTCACACACCATCAGGCTTCCAAGCAGCTCTCAAGGAAACTCAGTTTTCACACTCTATGCTTAGTGCCCTTTGAGTGCATTATCTAGGAATGAACCTGGTAGAGCATCCCACACAAACGAATGCTCCACATGCGGGTTTCACATGCCACCAACTCCACATTCTCAGGCAACTTCAGCGCCACAGCCGTTTTCAGATAGCCCACAATGCAATGGCTCTAGACGCAAATATTGGTGTGAGAGCTAATTCAATCAAGGAAACACTGCATGTTGGTGAAGGGCATATTGAAGAAGGATCAGCCGAGTGGTTCTTGTGGGAGAACAACTCCACTTGGCTCCCTAACTTCACACACCATCAGGCTTCCAAGCAGCTCTCAAGGAAACTCAGTTTTCACACTCTATGCTTAGTGCCCTTTGTGTGACTAGGAATGAATGAAGCTTGGTCAGCATCCCACACAAACGAATGCTCCACATGCGGGTTTCACATGCCACCAACTCCACATTCACAGGCAACTTCAGCGCCACAGCCGTTTTCAGATAGCCCACAATGCAAAGGCTCTAGACGCAAATATTGGTGTGAGAGCTAATTCAATCAAGGAAACACTGCATGTTGGTGAAGGGCATATTGAAGAAGGATCAGCCGAGTGGTTCTTGTGGGAGAACAACTCCATTTGGCTCACTAACTTCACACACCATCAGGCTTCCAAGCAGCTCTCAAGGAAACTCAGTTTTCACACTCTATGCTTAGTGCCCTTTGAGTGCATTATCTAGGAATGAACCTGGTAGAGCATCCCACACAAACGAATGCTCCACATGCGGGTTTCACATGCCACCAACTCCACATTCACAGGCAACTTCAGCGCCACAGCCGTTTTCAGATAGCCCTCAATGCAAAGGCCCTAGACGCAAATATTGGTGTGAGAGCTAATTCAATCAAGGAAACACTGCATGTTGGTGAAGGGCATATTGAAGAAGGATCAACCGAGTGGTTCTTGTGGGAGAACAACTCCATTTGGCTCACGAACTTCACACACCATCAGGCTTCCAAGCAGCTCTCAAGGAAACTCAGTTTTCACACTCTATGCTTAGTGCCCTTTGTGTGCCTAGGACTGAAATGAAGCTTGGTCAGCATCCCACACAAACGAATGCTCCACATGCGGGTTTCACATGCCACCAACTCCACATTCACAGGCAACTTCAGCGGCACAGCCGTTTTCAGATAGCCCTCAATGCAAAGGCTCTAGACGCAAATATTGGTGTGAGAGCTAATTCAATCAAGGAAACACTGCATGTTGGTGAAGGGCATATTGAAGAAGGATCAGCCGAGTGGTTCTTGTGGGAGAACAACTCCATTTGGCTCACTAACTTCACACACCATCAGGCTTCCAAGCAGCTCTCAAGGAAACTCAGTTTTCACACTCTATGCTTAGTGCCCTTTCTATGGCTAGGACTGAAATGAACCTGGTAGAGCATCCAACACAAACGAATGCTCCACATGCGGGTTTCACATGCCACCAACTCCACATTCACAGGCAACTTCAGCGCCACAGCCGTTTTCAGATAGCCCTCAATGCAAAGGCTCTAGACGCAAATATTGGTGTGAGAGCTAATTCAATCAAGGAAACACTGCATGTTGGTGAAGGGCATATTGAAGAAGGATCAACCGAGTGGTTCTTGTGGGAGAACAACTCCATTTGGCTCACTAACTTCACACACCATCAGGCTTCCAAGCAGCTCTCAAGGAAACTCAGTTTTCACACTCTATGTTTAGTGCCCTTTGAGTGCATTATCCAGGAATGAACTTGGTAGAGCATCCCACACAAACGAATGCTCCACATGCGAGTTTCACATGCCACCAACTCCACATTCACAGGCAACTTCAGCGCCACAGCCGTTTTCAGATAGCCCTCAATGCAAAGGCTCTAGACGCAAATATTGGTGTGAGAGCTAATTCAATCAAGGAAACACTGCATGTTGGTGAAGGGCATAATGAAGAAGGATCAGCCGAGTGGTTCTTGTGGGAGAACAACTCCATTTGGCTCACTAACTTCACACACCATCAGGCTTCCAAGCAGCTCTCAAGGAAACTCAGTTTTCACACTCTATGCTTAGTGCCCTTTGAGTGCATTATCTAGGAATGAACCTGGTAGAGCATCCCACACAAACGAATGCTCCACATGCGGGTTTCACATGCCACCAACTCCACATTCTCAGGCAACTTCAGCGCCACAGCCGTTTTCAGATAGCCCACAATGCAAAGGCTCTAGACGCAAATATTGGTGTGAGAGCTAATTCAATCAAGGAAACACTGCATGTTGGTGAAGGGCATATTGAAGAAGGATCAGCCGAGTGGTTCTTGTGGGAGAACAACTACACTTGGCTCACTAACTTCACACACCATCAGGCTTCCAAGCAGCTCTCAAGGAAACTCAGTTTTCACACTCTATGCTTAGTGCCCTTTGTGTGACTAGGAATGAAATGAAGCTTGGTCAGCATCCCACACAAACGAATGCTCCACATGCGGGTTTCACATGCCACCAACTCCACATTCACAGGCAACTTCAGCGCCACAGCCGTTTTCAGATAGCCCACAATGCAAAGGCTCTAGACGCAAATATTGGTGTGAGAGCTAATTCAATCAAGGAAACACTGCATGTTGGTGAAGGGCATATTGAAGAAGGATCAGCCGAGTGGTTCTTGTGGGAGAACAACTCCATTTGGCTCCCTAACTTCACACACCATCAGGCTTCCAAGCAGCTCTCAAGGAAACTCAGTTTTCACACTCTATGCTTAGTGCCCTTTGAGTGCATTATCTAGGAATGAACCTGGTAGAGCATCCCACACAAACGAATGCTCCACATGCGGGTTTCACATGCCACCAACTCCACATTGACAGGCAACTTCAGCGCCACAGCCGTTTTCAGATAGCCCACAATGCAAAGGCTCTAGACGCAAATATTGGTGTGAGAGCTAATTCAATCAAGGAAACACTGCATGTTGGTGAAGGGCATATTGAAGAAGGATCAGCCGAGTGGTTCTTGTGGGAGAACAACTCCATTTGGCTCACTAACTTCACACACCATCAGGCTTCCAAGCAGCTCTCAAGGAAACTCAGTTTTCACACTCTATGCTTAGTGCCCTTTGAGTGCATTATCTAGGAATTAACCTGGTAGAGCATCCCACACAAACGAATGCTCCACATGCGGGTTTCACATGCCACCAACTCCACATTCACAGGCAACTTCAGCGCCACAGCCGTTTTCAGATA